>NC_081185.1:76555719-76772334 GCF_029867415.1 Vicia villosa | reverse complement strand
CTTTTAATTTTAATCTTAAAGTAAGATAAAATCATGCAAAAAATGGATAAAAAAGGTATGGGCTTAGTCTTGGTCGTGGGAGGCCCATAGTAACATGGAAATGATGTTTGAATGCTGAAAACTTGGCCCCTTTTGGAAAAAATGCAATTTTGAACAATGTTGGTTTCATGCATTTTCCCAAAATTTAGCCAACTTCAACAAGGTGTAAATCCCTCAATTTTTGTCATATGAAGGAGATCTTGCACTTTTTGGAAACCTCAAAGAGTCCTCTAACCAATGTCTTTGGTCTCATGTTAAAATGATTTTTGAAGCTCCTTGTGTGTCCTTTTGAAAAAAGTGTCTTTTTGTTGACTTTGAAAATGACCTGTAATGTCTTTGGTCATATTTTTCAAATGGTGAATCCAATGACCATGGGATCAATGGCATTTGAAAGATAATTGAATTTCCTTAAAAACAAGCTTTGGTTTGAATTTTTTGGATGAAGGATGAGAGAG
Organism: Vicia villosa; assembly: GCF_029867415.1. Classification (NCBI taxonomy): domain Eukaryota; kingdom Viridiplantae; phylum Streptophyta; class Magnoliopsida; order Fabales; family Fabaceae; genus Vicia; species Vicia villosa. The sequence goes on along the minus strand of NC_081185.1, from coordinate 76,771,840 downwards.
TTATGATCAGTCAAAGTTGAGTTGACTTTTCAGGCAAAAACCCTAATTTTGAATCTTAGGGTTTTGTTGATTTTTGATCTTTCCTTGATGAATTATGATCATCCAATGATCAAATGATGAATCCTTTGACAAAATATGGACTTTGACAAAAAATTTCATTTTTGACTGTCTGTTGACTTTTTTGGTCAAACGGGTCGTCTGTTGACTGTTTGAGCTGCTGACGGTGCGTCTGAGTGAATTGAAGTTTGAAAATTTGTATGATGGTACTTTGAGATATATGGATGTGTATGAAATCCATTTGAGCTCTCAAAAACTTGTTGCTCCTGTAAAACAAGAAAAACCCTGATTAGGGACTGTTTGTGTAGGAGACAGTTAAGCGTACCTGATTTTTGTGCAGTGTTGAGTCTCTGCTAATCGCGTGATATTCAGAAGACTTCTAGCACAAAGATCTTGGAATTTTGAATTGTGAAAGATTGATTTGATTGATGGTACAAAACACTGAGAATTGTACTGCCAGCAGTTTGGCTGTCAACTGACTGTTCAGGTATTGATGTAGCAGTTAGAGTGAAAAATCAACAGTCAAAGTTAATTTTCTTTTTTTTGTTGTTTTTGTTTTTGTTTTATGTGAAAAATGAAAGTTTATTTTCATGACTTGTTAAAAAAACACAGACATAATAAATAACTAATATATACTGTTACCAGTACAGTCTGAGTTTCCTGATTCTGCGCCTGAAAAAGATTTAACTCTGTACCAATTGTGTCAGTACCATTTATCTGTAAATAAATAAATAGCATGTGTGAAGTAATAAACAGTATTTGGTGTTTGCGTAAGAATAAATTCAACTGCAAGCCAACTTACTGTATAAGAAAAATTCTAAAAACTAAGTGTTTCATATGTTAGGACATTTGTTGAAATAATCCATAATTATATGAGACTCTTAATTTTCAGATTGGAGTTTTCTTGAAAAATATGTGGGCAAATTTTGGGGTATAACAGCTTGAATCCTAACAAATGTACTTTTGGGGTTAGATCTGGAAAACTCTTGGTTTTCATTGTTAGCCAAAGAGGTATCGAAGTAGATCCCGACAAAGTCAGAGCTATTCAAGAGATGCCTGCACCAAAAACTGAAAAGCAAGTAAGAGGATTTCTTGGACGATTGAACTATATCTCCAGATTTATCTCTCAGATGACTGCTACTTGTGGGCCGATTTTCAAGCTTCTCCGCAAAGATCAAGGGGTTGTATGGACTGAAGATTGCCAGAAAGCGTTCGACAGTATCAAGGAATACCTGTTAGAACCACCAATATTGATTCCTCCAGTTGAAGGAAGACTACTAATCATGTACCTTACCGTGTTAGAAGAATCCATGGGTTGTGTGCTTGGACAGCAAGATGAAACCGGTAAGAAGGAGCATGCCATCTATTACCTGAGTAAGAAATTCACAGATTGTGAGTCTCGTTACTCCATGCTCGAAAAAACATGTTGTGCTTTGGCTTGGGCTTCAAAACGTCTCCACCAATACATGATCAACAATACTACTTGGTTAATCTCCAAAATGGATCCGATCAAGTATGTCTTTGAAAAGCCTGCATTAACAGGAAGGATTGCCCGATGGCAAATGCTATTATCCGAGTATGACATCGAGTACCGTGCCCAAAAAGCGGTCAAAGGAAGCATTCTCGCCGATCACTTGGCGCATCAGCCAATTAATGAATATCAATCTCTCAAGTTTGACTTTCCTGACGAATATGTCATGTACTTGAAGATGAAAGATTGTGACGAACCATTATCCGAAGAAGGTCCTGATCCTGGATCAAGATGGGGCCTAATTTTCGATGGAGCAGTTAACGCTTTTGGCAGTGGAATTGGGGCAGTCATCATCACTCCCAAGGGTACTCATATCCCATTCTCCGCCAGAATACTATTTGATTGCACCAACAACGTCGCAGAATATGAAGCTTGTATCATGGGTCTCGAAGAAGCCATTGACTTAAGGATCAAGATCCTAGACATATATGGAGATTCAGCCCTTGTGATCAACCAAATCAAAGACAAGTGGGAAACTTACCACCCTGGCTTGATTCCTTACAGAGATTATGCAAGACGTCTGTTGACTTTCTTCAACAAGGTTGAATTGCATCATATACCTCGAGATCAGAATCGAATGGCAGACGCCTTGGCTACTCTATCTTCCATGTTCAAAGTCAATCATCGGAATGATATGCCTAAAGTCAGAATTATGCGCCTTGAAAGGCCCGCCTATGTGTTTGCAACTGAAGCAGTCATCGATGATAAACCGTGGTTCCACGACATCAAACCCTTCCTTCAAACTCAAGAGTACCCAATTGGGGCATCAAACAAAGATAAGAAAACTCTAAGGAGGCTTTCTGGCAGTTTTTTCCTGAACAGAGATGTGTTATACAAAAGAAACTTCGACATGGTTTTGCTCAGATGTGTGGACAGACACGAAGCAGACATGATAATGCATGAAGTGCATGAAGGGTCCTTTGGAACCCATTCAAATGAGCATGCAATGTCGAAGAAGATCTTAAGAGCAGGTTACTATTGGTTGACAATAGAATCTGACTGTTATAAACACGTGAAGAGATGTCACAAGTGCCAAATCTACGCAGATAAGATCCATGTGCCACCGAATCTCCTCAACGTTCTCTCATCTCCATGGCCTTTTTCCATGTGGGGTATCGACATGATCGGAATGATCGGACCGAAAGCTTCAAACGGTCATCGTTTCATCTTGGTGGCTATTGATTACTTCACCAAATGGGTCGAAGCAGCATCTTACGCCAACGTTACAAGACAAGTGGTTGTGAGGTTCATCAAGAACAACATCATTTGCCGATATGGTGTTCCCAGCAAGATCATTATTGACAATGGTTCAAACTTGAACAACAAGATGATGAAAGAATTATGTGAGGTATTCAAGATTGAGCATCATAACTCTTCTACTTACAGACCAAAAATGAACGGCGCTGTTGAAGCTGCTAACAAGAACATTAAGAAGATCGTCCAGAAAATGGTCGTCACTTACAAAGACTGGCACGAAATGCTGCCATTTGCTTTACATGAGTACCGTACTTCAGTGCGTACTTCAACAGGGGCAACTCCCTTTTCTCTAGTATACGGCATGGAAGCTGTGCTCCCCGTAGAAGTTGAAATCCCATCAATGAGAGTCCTCATGGAGACTAAGTTATCAGAGGCTGAATGGTGTCAAAACAGATACGATCAGTTGAACTTAATCGAAGAAAAACGTATGACTGCTCTATGCCATGGACAGTTATACCAAGCAAGGATGAAACAAGCCTTCAACAAAAAGGTTCGACCTCGTGAATTTCAAGAAGGCGACCTCGTCTTAAAAAGATCTTGTCTTTTCAACCAGATTCTAGGGGCAAATAGTCTCCTAATTACGAAGGCCCGTATGTTGTCAAAAGAACATTTTCTGGCGGCGCCATGACTCTTGCAACCATGGATAGTGATGAACTCCCACATCCTGTGAATGCTGATGCAGTCAAGAAATACTTTGTCTAAAAAAGACAAAAGAACAGCTCGGTAAGTCGAAAACCCGTAAAGGGCGACTTAGGCAAAAATGAGCGTCTCGGTGGACTGAAAACCCGAAAGGGCGGTCCAAGCAAAAATTAGAGATAATAAACAGAAAAAATTCATCCTGGTAGATTGAAAACCTGAAAGGGAAATCTAGGCAAAAATTAAGGATTTATGACAGTAACTGCATCAGTCTGTACTTGGTCACCTGAAGAGTCTTTTCATCAAAGGATCTCCGATCAAATCATCGCCAATCTGAAGCAACAAGCACAGTTGGAACTCAAAGTTGTTAGGGAGAATAGTGGTTATTGCTTTCAATGTAGCCTTTTCCGCATATTACCATTTCCAACTTTTGTAAATACTCTATGGAATCATGCCTTTAGCTGATTACTATCCTATTAAATAAATTTGAGCCTGGTGCCCATTTGTTTGCAATCTCTAATTTCTTTTAGCTTGCAAAATGACGCTTTAATTGTGTTATTCACTTTTGAAAGAAAAAAAGAAAAAATAAGTTTTAAATGAATTTACTTTTCCTTTCTTTTCAAAATAAAAGCGAAACTTTCCTTTGAGTTGTGAACAACAGAAGGAACATCAACAGCTATCTCCATAGGATGAACCAAAGATTATCCTTCAGAACTGTTCTTTTCCTCAAAAGAGATGATGAGACAACGGTATTCTTATCACAGGAAAGAATTCCTAAACCAATCGCCCCTTGCGGTAGGGAAGTTCTTTTATCCCCAGTGAAGAAGTTCTTCCATCCCAATAAGAAAGGATGCTTGTCTTCCCCAGAGAAGTTTAAAGCATGCAGCACCATTCATCACCTGTGTTATCTACACCGTGTTGAAGAACATTTGCCAAGTATCTGGTTGTATTGCGACGTCGGTCCTTCTCCAGTACATACTTCTTTGTCTGTCAGTTTCGTCAGCATGCATGCTACATTCATGACATTCATCATTCATACATACTTGCATCATTTATGTATTCTTGCATTTTTCAATGTCTGCTTTAAAATCACTTGTTTAGGATGTATCTATCTCCAAAAAGAAACAGGTATGGGCGTGTCATCTCTCCAAGTAGGTTGTCACCCATAAGCAAAAAGAACATATTCTTTCTCCAGTTCCCCACTGATATCATTCCTCGTGGAAGAAGGTTGCTTTAGTTTCTCCTCTCAAAACGAAGGAGAAAATCCCCAGTTGAGTTCATCCCTCATTGGGTACAAAGTCTTGTTTGACTGTTTCTTTCTAATTCATTCATGGATAGAACCCTGTCTTCACTAGATTCAAATTCCGATTCCCCAAATAGAGTCATGAAGAATTGAGCCATAAGCAATAGCCTCATCATCTGAACAGCTTATGTCTCTTTCAAAAGACTTTTCCTCTCTAGGAAATCAATCATGAAGACCATGTGACAATCAGGGCCTTATTACTATTCACAAGGCTGAATAACCAGTAATTTCCCTAGCAAATTCTCTAGAATCATTTTATCACTTGGCTGATAATTGATCATGTCTTCAAAACCGCTATCACGAGGCTGATAGTCGGTAACCTTTTGTTCTGGTTATATTACTTTATCATGTCTATCACAATGTTGATAGTCAGTAATATTAACCGAACCTTTGAAACTCTTGTTTACCATGTCAAGTCTATCACCGTGCTGATAGTCGGTAATACAGTTTCATACCCTTCACCTTCACATTATTTAACAAGTCTATCACTGTGCTGATAGTCGGTAATGTCGATAGGTAAGCTTTTCTTACAAAGCTATCATTCCCCGGTGAAGCATACACTTGCTTTCCCGGAAAGAAAAAAAAACAATGGATTCTCTTCCTAAAACAGATTGAGACATCCTTCCCGATCTCTTGTCCCCAGTGGAGTCAGTTCTTGATATCCCCTCGGTAAAGATATCCTTGCATCATTCGCAATTTTGGTATCTTAGGTCCCAAATTTGCGTCTTCTGATATTTAAGTCTCTTCCACCCTATCAAAACGAAGATTTTCAATCTTCATATCTCAGGTTGAAGAAACTTAAATAGGGGCATCTGTCATACCCCAATTTTTGACCTAAGATACCACCTCGTATCATTTGCATATGCATCATTCGCATCTCTAACAAATTGCATAGCTTGTGTTTGCTACTTGTGCTCAGCAGGGTTTAATCAAGAAATCACTCATTAGTACAAGCAACAACCAATTAGTGTTTTGTTCTCCCTTCATCTCAAATGAACCATCTTCATCAACTATCAACATTTGGCCCTCAAAGATTCATTTCAACAAGCTCAAAGGCTTTGAATCAACCAAATTAGGGTTTTGACTAAAGACAGCATACTCCTGACTTTTGCTCAGGATTTGACCTAATGGCTTGGTACATGACCTCAAGACCCCAAGTGCATCATCTTGACCTAATTTATTGGCTCAAGACATCTCCCACACAAGGATTGATCAACAGTGAAATTTCAAGTCATCAGGCTAGGGTTTTGAACTATCAGGGACTGAAATCAGGGATCACATTTGGGAAACCCTAAAAAGCTCCAGGACATCACTCAAAGGTTTCAATCATCTTCAAATAATCCCTATAACAATATCCATTGGAAATTGTATTTCAATTTAAGATCCACAGTCATCAATTTCATCAGGTCCACAATTAGGGTTTTTGACCTAATTCACCTGAACAACTGACTTCTTAATCAAGACATGGTGCCACAACTTAAACCATGGCTCAAGATCCTCTAATACCTCAATGTGATCCATTCATATCATTCATTTGGTGAGAATAGCTTGATTCATCTGAAATCTCTAGAAGCGCAATTCACTTGAAAAAGTCGACTGTACAAGATCACCATTGACTTTTTGGAAATTTTGGTCAACCATGACTTTTGAAGTTTTAAATCATCAATATATGATATTTGAAGTCATTTGATCAAGGAAAATCAAGAAAATCAATCAAGAATAAAAAAGTCAAAAGTTTGACTTTTCATACTTAGAAAGATTTCTAAGTGTTTTCAATGGTTTTTTTCAAACTTTGGAAGGGATTATCTCAAAATTTCACCTACAAACTGAAAACAACTTCCAACATGAAAGTTGTAGATTTTGATCCAATGAACAACTTCGTCACATATAATTTTTTTCCATAAGATCAACCATTTAAGAGATATGGAGCTTCAAAGTTGGTATCTTTTGAAAAATTCACTTAAAACCTCATTTTCTTCAAAGTTCATGGATCTTTTTCACCCATTTCCTTAAAGATCTTGAAGAAACTTTCAACTAGGGTTTTGAATTACATAACAAGAGCTTTCCAAAATGTCCAAGAGCATGAAAAAATATGGAGCATAGCTATGGTTTTGAATTTTGCCATTAGTGATCATTTCACTTGAAATTTCAAGTCATTTTTCACAAAGTTATGAACTATTTTACCTTATGATGCAAGCAATGACATAAACAAGCAATAATTGGAAGATATTTCTGGTTTGTGATCAGAATAGAAAGAGATAAGAAGCATAGAAGATTTTAACCATGGTTAGTCATTTTAACCATTTGCATTTAATGCAAAAGATGCCATTCTATCTCTTAATGCCAAATCACCATTCTAATCTCAAATTGCTTAGTCTTGCATTCAGAACTCTTGGCCTATAAATAGAGGTCCAAACTCCATTCAAAATCACACCAAAACCTCCAAAAGCATAGGTTTTCTCTTCTTTCTTGAATTGCAAGTTTTCTTAAGTTTCAAAGAGGTAGAAAACTCAACCTCCAAACCCTTGAAGTTTTGGCTAAAGTGATGATTCTAACATCTCATAAACATCATATGGGATGTGTTTGATCCTTACTTCCATATGAACACATATTGAGCCTTATCATGCCAAATTTCATTCAAGTTCATTTCTGTCCAAACTAACACTTCAAACATCATCCATATATCACATATGAACTATCCAATCCATCACATATAGCCTGTAACCTCAAAATCATCAAGCTCGATCCATACTTGGCCCTACTGCAGATCGGGTTCCATGGAGTGATCCAGATGAATTCAGTTCATTCCAAGCATTCAGACACCTTCCATAAGGTCCATTGAAGCTGTCCAGATCAGCAAACAACAACTGGAACTTCTCATTTGCAGAATTCAATTCTCAGTTTTGCCATTTTTAAGGTAAGTGCTCTTGAATTTCAAACTCCATCATACATGCATCATAAATGAAAATTGATTTGCCATCATGTTTCTGCATATGTATGGATCATTAACCCTCAATCAATTTCACAGTTCATCAATCATACACGATTTCATATTGATTTGTCATATTAGGGTTCTTCGTGTTCATCACAAAATTGATCACCTTAGAGCAAAAATAAATGAATTATGAGGATACCATCATGATCCTTGTGAAAAAACGAGTGAGATAGACCCTTCACTTGATCAATTTGGTTCAGTTTTGAAGATTTTCAAAAAAATCAAATTAGGGTATGTTCTTGGCGCCATTTTTGTTCAGAAAATTCAAATATTTGTTTTTAAATATAACTAAATGGAAGCGTGTATATTACAAGCTGCGCGCGCAGCTCAGTTGGCAAGTGTGTTGGTTGGTAACCTCAAGGTCACGAGTTCAAGTCCCTATGGGACCAAACCCTTCTTTTTATCACTTATTTTCTTTGGTTTTTTACACAACTTCATTTAATTAATTAACCAATCAAAATTCATCATTTTCACTTCATTTTTTCTACACTTCTCATTTAACATATATATTTTATGAATATTAAAAAAAATCACAAAAAATATTTATTTGATGCATTTTTATTAGGTTTAAAATGACTTGTTTTTAAATGTTTTAATACTTTAAAAATAGTTTTTTCACTTGATTTTCAAAACCTAATCAGTTGTAAATATTTTGTGATTAAACCCTAATCACTTAGGTCTTAATTAGGCATAAGCTTTGTCTTTATCTTAATTAAGTTGACTATTGTCAAAACTTTCAAACTGTTATCAACAAACGATCAAAGTTTTTAAACGACGAAACCTCGCGCTTTTTAACAAAACAATCAACCATGTTTTATAAAATAAAACATGGGCATCCCTTATGGTATAAGTCCCATTCCTTTGTATAAAATTAGGTTTTTCTCATTGTATATATACCTATCTTTTTATACCTCGATCAATCTGATCAAAACCCTCGAATAACAAATCAAATTAGGGTTTTCTTCAAAATCTTTTTGTAAAAACACTGGGCCTCCCTCAAGGTATAAGTCCCAACCCCCTTTGTAAATTTACATTTACATAGCCATGAATAAACTCAATGGGCCTCTCCCGAGTATAAGTCCCGAGCCCCGTGTACATAAACTGATCATCCTTACAGGTATATTTCCTTCATAAACTCCATTGTACACACACACCTTGTCATATATAATTGTTCATATTTGTTCATATTTGTTCATGTACTTGTTCATATTTGTTCGTACTTGTTCATATTTGTGATCATGTTATATATACTTGTTCAACTTAGTACAACACTAGGTTCCCCATAGCCTCCTATTGGGCTTCGTGCAAAGAATCTCCTTAGTTTAGGTTAGGACATAGAGTATGGTTTCCCGGTGAAATCGCTCTAAGAGCTCAAACCAACTATACCACGCCTCCTCTTGGGCTTCGTACAAACGATTGTGCCTCCCATAGCCTCCTCTTGGGCTTACAATGCAAGGACCCTCGATTGTCCCTCCCATCGCCTCCTCTTGGGCTTACAATGCAAGGACCCTCGGATAGCCTCCTCTTGGGCTTCCTACAAGGACCCACGGGCTTCTTATAAGCATCCCCATAATCCTAATCAAATACCCTAGGAGATTAGACATTTATCATCTCTATGATAGGAGTATCTCTTCTATATCATCACAATCAATCAATCAAATTTCTTTTTTTGCCACAAGGCTGGCTAATCAATCAAACCTTTTGCCATAAGGCTGGCTGATTAATCAAAGTTTTTGCCACAAGGCTGGCTTATCAAAACTTTTGCCACAAGGCTGGCTGATTAATCAAAACTTTTTGTCACAAGGTTGACTTATCAAAAGTTTTTGCCACAAGGCTGGCTAATCAAACTTGTTTTTGCCACAAGGCTGGCTAATCAAACTTGTTTTTGCGACAAGGCTGGCTAAACAAAAATCATTTTTATCATTCTAAGCACCATAAGTGGCACAGCCTAGGTCTTATAATGAAAAGATTTCAAACAAAAACAAATAGATGTATGTGATGATATAGATTAGATACATCGAACATTGAGATGACATTTGTCTCTTATCCTTTGCTTCCACTAGCATAAGTGGGAACTACGATTGCTCTGACTTTCTCAACATCCCTTTGAGAATACGTAGGCACAAGGTCATATCCTTGGCGAGCAAAACTTCTCCCTCAAACCACTCAAACCTTAGCACCCCGTAGACGGGTGCAGTTACCGTGCATAGATAAAAATCTATGCACCATGCATAAATTATTATGGACCCTTGGATCATTGGATCAAATTCTAGACATCAATTGTTATTACTCAATACTCAATACTCACCACTCAATACTCAATACTCAATACTCAATACTGGATTAAAAACATGATCCAATGGCTTATGTAGGCTTATGCATGGTGCATAAGTAAAATCCTTATGCATATTAGCCAAAGCCCCCGTAGACCTCGAGCTACAGATGCTCTGATTCCCTCTAAGGGATATGTATGCAGAAGATTGCGATGATCTTTGCGAGCATAATCAAACAAACACCTTAGGTCCCACCTATCTCACAACAGAAAACCTCCCCAATAACATAGCAAGAAATAAACAGACAAACATAACAAAGAAACCTATAGAGTACTATAGATACGTTGGGTGCTAATACCTTCCCTTCGTATAACCAACCCTCTTACCCAAGATCTCTCCCCCACTTTTGCATTGCTTTTAATTTTGTGTTATTTGCTTTGCATATCTTTTAAGGTTATTGCAACTTTTTTCCTTTTCCTACTTTGGCAAAATAAAAAGTTTGGTCGTGACAAAAAAACAAAAATCATTTTCTTGAGCACTCGAGCCCAAAGAAGGCATCAGGTGTCTCGTCCCGATTTTTTCACGCGACAGCAGTGTCTGCTGCCACCCTCTATTCTTGGCTGTCTTATTAAGCCCCTAAATATTTCATGAAAATATCATTTATTCAGTAAGGGATCCTTTGAAGGGTCATCCACGGAGCCAAATCTATTACCATTAGTGATTGAAGAAGCTGATGTTGAATCAGAGATGCGATTCTAGGAAACCTCACTGATTATGTACGTCCTTCTTCTTATCCCTTCCCAGATGGGATGTCGAAGGGTCTTCTGATCTCGATGCTTTGGCGCTCTCCTGGTGTTGGGTATCGCTCCTAGAATTTTCATCCAAGTACAAACGCGAAAGTGGCGCAAGCAATAGAGCCGTCATCAATTTCTATGTATCCCATGAGAGAGAAAGGAAACACATAATACACCTAGATGAAGGATAAGGTTGGTCAAAGCGAACCAGAGAAACAAGTTAGGGAGTCGGTTACGCGAGGGGAAGGTGTTAGCACCCATCACGTCCATCATACTCGATGGGATCCACGTTTGTTGTCTAATCTACGAGGGTGTAAAGAATATCTATGTTTAAACCTAAGATAGAATTCATGTAAATGTAGGGAAAAGAAAGAGTTGTACTCGGACAGGCCCTAACCTGCTACCTACGTATTCTTTCTAAGGAATCAGAGTTACCATAACTCGGCTAACTAGTTTCTGTTTGTTTTGTGTTTTTTAGTTGAACGGTTACATTCGCATCCTATAAGCAGCTCGAATTTTGGAGACTTATGCAGGGGAGATAGGAAGGTAATAACATGCTCTTAGGCTCCATGAAGGAAAAAGAAAATAAAGGGTGTGGTTTGTGTTTTAAAGATGTCTGACAGATAACCTAATGCAAAAGAGAAGTATCTACCTAATGCTAGCATGCAAAGGGGAAAATTGGAAGAATTTTGGATGTAATAATTTCATCTAAATTTGAATCTGGATAGGAAAAAAAGTTGTTATAAGTATTGAGGAAACATAAAAAGGAAAATGGAGGGAACTTGGTTGACATTCATGGTATTAGCTCATCCATGTGTATGCATAAGATCTTACTTGAATATGGAGAAAAAGTAGTGAGGCAGCCTCAAAGGTGGCCTAACCTCTTAATTTTGGATGTTGTGAAAAAAGATATCTATATTGCACCAGAGGACAAAGAGAAGACCACTTTAACCTGCCCATTTACCACTTTTACCTATAGAAGAATGTTCTTTGAACCTAGAATAAAAAGTGAAGGCACTGACAAAAATTTCAAAGTCAATGGACACTGCCTTAAGTTTTTCCATGAGAGTCCCACATTCGAAGAGGACACTGTAAAAGATCTCTCATTGGGAAAGGCTACTTATGCTATCATCTATCCGTCTTGACTCCTTGGGTGTGTTATTTCCTCTCTCTCTCTCTCTCTCTCTCTCTCTCTCTCTCTCTCTCTCTCTCTCTCTCTCTCTCTCTCTCTCTCTCTCTCTCTTTCTCTCTCTTTCTATCTCTCTTTCTCATTTTATATTTGTTTCTTTCATCGAGGACAATGCGTGTTTTAAGTGTGGGGGAGGAATGTCATTTAATTTTCATTCTTTTTTTCTTCATTTACTTTTGTTGTTATTTTCTTATAATAAAAAAATGCATGTCTTTTCTTTGGTTTTGGGTTGCAAGTATGAGTAATTTTTTATTCTCTTGATTAAACATTTATGGTATGATGTGAATGATTTTCTTTGCTTTCTTATTATGATAAGTATGTCTAAATTTTAAACTATACGTCATTAGTGGTAAATTACACTTGGTGAGATTTAATATGGATAACAGACAAAAATCCATTTGTATCATAACCATTAGTGAGATTTCTGGACTGTGAATTTTGAATTTACTACAAGCATTTGTGTGTGATTTCCCCTCCATTTGAAAAAGTAAAAAGTTGAGAAAGATATACTAAAAGTTCTGTAAATCTTGGGGCCATTTCTAGTTAGGAGAAGGACTTTAAATTTAGGCATATGAATATTTGTTCTTTTCAAAATAGAATAAATTCTATTTATAGAAAAATTCCAATTGTAATTTTTACGAATTTATCAAAAATCTTTTATTTTATTTATTTTAGGTTTTAATTGGAGTGTAATTTCCTTTTCTGAGCTTTTCCTAATCCTTTTGTAACCACGATTTAGAACTATTATATCTCCTATGTACGATGAAGTTAGACACACGCTTTAAAAGCTATCTTTATCGGCAGATATTTTGTTTACTGTGTGTTTGTTAACTAATATTGTGTCAAACTTTAGATATAAACATGGTTTAAAATTGCGGACCGCATATGCGGCCGCAATATTGCAGTTGCTGTAGTGTCTGCGTCAGCATCAGGCCGCAATTGCGGTGTGATCGTAAATCACATTAAAAACGACATCGTAATGTCGCAATGACCGCATTATAACACCGCAACGACTGCATCAATCTACATCTGAACGTATCAGTCCGCAACAAATTATACATTGCTTGCAAAAATCATTTGATATATATATATATATATATATATATATATATATATATATATATATATATATATATATAACTTCCTTTTTATTTATATCATAGATTTAAGGTATATTTTGAAAAGATTAGTGATTTTCAAAGTGATGGTGAATTATACATGAGATATATAAGAAAATTTAGAGACGAAATGGAAGACATATGAAATATAAATATATAATAAAGTATATTTTATGCTCTAAAAAATATATTCACGCTGCAACGATCGCAATTCACATTGGAGTAGCCGCAATAACCGCAACCGTAGTGATCGCATCTGCATCCGCAACCGTAATTTAAAACCATGGATATAGATATAGTTAGAAAGTTCCTCTATATCTAATACCCGTACTAATTAGGCACTCATTGAAATTCTTCGTTTCATAAAATCATGCCTCACGAGTCATTTTTTTTTATCAATTTCACAATTGTTGTTGGATCCTTCTGTGTTGACATTAAGAATTTAGGCTTTTGGCTGGCTCACAGTCCTCTTTGAATAAAGGTTGTTAGAAATGCTTGTAATATGATCAAGGCTTTTTCTGTACTGATTCCATGATTATAATACAATTTGCAACTTTCATGTAATGAACTAAATAGGTAAACTGTAATAAAAAATAAACATGGTTATAGTGTGCTGTTGATTAATGAAGTTAATGATATAGCAAAAAGAGAAAACAGATGGTGTATTGCTTTGAAGGTAGACTTCACAAAAGCCTATGATAGTGTCAGCTAGGGCTTCTTGCATTTAATATTGATAAGAATGGGTTTTGGAAATAATTGGCTCAAGTGGATGGAAAGCTGCTTTTTTACAAGTTACACTTCTATCATCATAAATGGAAGCACTACTAAGGATTTTAAGTTGGAAAAGGGCCTTCGGCAAGGAGATCCAGTTTCCCCGTTGCTTTTCGTGTTGGTGATGGAGGCTTTAGCGGGTTTAATGAGAAGGGCAGTAGAGATAGGAGATTACAAAGGCTTCAAGTTTAATGGAGTAGAAGAAGTTAATTTAGTGTAATTTGTGAACGATACAATCTTAGTAGGAGATGGAAATAGCGATTCTCAAGGGGTTTGAACTAATGACGGGATTGAAGATTAATTTCTTAAAGACCATGGTGTATGGTATTAACGTAAGTGAATTGTTATGGAGGCGGGTTCTAGTTTCTTGAACTGTGACATAGATCATTTACCGTTTAAATACCTAGGTGTTAAGGTTGGAGATAGTCCTCGAAAAGTCTCAATGTGGAAGGAATTAATTAATCAAATTAAAGCTAGATTGGCTACTTGGAGAGGCAAGCATTTGAATATGGCGGGACGGGTGACGATGATAAATACGGTGCTGAATGCAATACCTATGTTCTCTCTATCTTTTTATAGAGCCCCGAACAAAGTGATCAATGACATTCGTAAAATTCAAAGCAATTTCCTTTGGCATAAAAGTGAAGGTAGCCGATCCATACATTGGGTTAGATGGAAATCTGTTTGCAATTAATCCAAGGAAAAAGGAGGTCTTGGTATTAAGGATATTAAGATCCTTAATACGACGTTGCTGCAAAAATGGAAGTGGCATATTATTAAGGAGGAGGATGTGGTTTGGAGTAGATTGCTAAGAGGGAGATATGGGGTAACAACATTAAAAGTCTTAATATGGAACAAGTCGGTGTTAAGCAATAACGATTTGATGTGGTGGTGTGACATGGTCCAATCGGGCTCCTCTAATGACAATTGTAATAATCTTTTTACAGGTGCAGTTTCATCTAGAGTGAACAACGGTCGCGGTACTGCTTTTTGGCATTCAAAGTGGCTGGGAAACCAAGCCATAAAGGAAGTTTACACGGAGGCCTTCGCTGCTTCCACGAATCAGAATTGCAGTGTGGCGGACTTGATTTTTTAGAATGGACAAGAATGGTATTGGAACATGGAGGCTTGTATGGAAGAAATCGATCCCTACTTTCATATGTTGACTGAAGTTGTTAAGGAATGGTCAGATGCGAATAATTTGTGCAGGGATGTTGATGATATTCACGACTGGCTGCTGTTGGAGGAAGGTGATTTTAGAGTAAAATCGTGTTATGACATGCTCCTTGAAGGGACAGCTACTGCTACCACATGTCAAGGGGATACGACAAGGGCTGTAGTGTCGCTTTGGAAGGTCGAAGCTCCGCCCAAACTGAAATTCTTTGGCTAGAAATTTCTGCTCAATAGAATAGCAACCAAAGACAACCTCATAAAGCGCAACATCACTTTTGTAAGTAATGATCCGTACTGTATTTTTTGTCTGGCATACTTAGAAAATCTAGACTACCTTTTTGGATCTTGTTCGTTTGTGGATTATGTTTGGCGTAGAGTAAGCATATGATTGGACGTTCTTGAGGTTATCACTATAGAGGAGTTTAAGTTTTACTTTCTCCATATTGAAAAGATCAAAAATGGTGTGATTAGGAAAGTAGAAGCAATAGTTTGGTTAGAGACTATTTGGAGTATATGGTTATCTAGAAATGAGTTCATTTTTAATCAAGTTACACCTTCTTTTGATGATTGTATGTCTGCTATAGTTTTTAGATCTTGGATTTGATTATCGTCTTGTTGTTCGATAGTACCGGGTCGTAATTTTTACACTTGGAATACTCACCCTTCCCTTTGTTTTGGGAGATGAGGTTTTCCGCCTTGTAGTTTTAATTGAGAAGCCTTTTTCTCTTTAATAGAAATCTTGCCTATTAAAAAATAATAAAAAATAAACATATTAAATACCTATTAAAAAATAAATAAAAAATAAACATATTAAATGCCTAGTATAAAAATACCTTCTCTATAAAGTGCATATTAAAATCAACCTAACTATTAATAACCAATTACAGTATATAAGAATATATTGCAATATTGAAACACCTTTCTCTTTTAATCTACAAATTGCATACTGAATTATGATTTTCATTTGCGAGCCATTCAGTTTATAACATTCACATTAAATGTGGGGATGATTCACAATAAATAAATGCTTTCAGTTTCAGCTACTAAAATGACATTTTAGCACAGTAGAATAACAAGAATCACATTATTATAGACATGACCTTCTATGAGAGCGTGCAAGACGTGTTACCGCACAAGACTTAAAATTTGAGACAGTTAAATTGTTGCTAAATAAGGCCATATAAAAAAATATTTGTCACTGATAAAGCATTGCAAAAATAGAACCCTATTTGTTTTCCTCGGTGACTAACCTATCCATATCCTCTGAAAACTTAAGACGTCCTGATTTTTGAGAAAACAGAACTTACTATAGACGGGCTGTCTTGTGGAGTTGTTATTTTTCAATAAAATTATAACTGACTAAATCATAAATTCAGCTAAACTTGACTAAATACCATAATCATCTCTAGTGGGAACAAAGAACAAGACTTCTATATGGACTCTTTTCCTTTAGACCATGATTAAACATACATTGAAACACAAGATTTTGCAGAAAAAAATGCCTTGATAGAATATAATTAGCATGTATATATAGCCTCATCAAGCTTGCTACAGAGGCAATCTCAACTCATTAAGATTAGGACAACAATCACAGCCACACTGTTCAATAAATGGCATCTCATTTTCACCTTTCATTCTATTACGTTTTAAGTCAAGTCTTCATGCATTTCAGATTTTTAAATATGTATTATGCTCTTCTGTTGTGAACTATAATATGCTTAATATTTGTTTAAAACATTGTCAAGACCAACCCAATAAGAAGGAATTTGATTTTGGAAAGATTGTCAATAAAAGATTCATCTATAGATCTAGAGTAAGAATAAATACAAATCAAAACAGATTCAATTTATTCAAACATTGTCAAACTGTTATAGCCAATACGTAATCGCTCAAGAAACAATCAAATCTAAGTCATGAGAAGAAAATTTACTTTCAAAAATACCAAACCAAACTTTCAACATATTTCTTGGAATTGAACCGCAAAGATTCGTTGATTCTTTTTGCTATATTATATCTCCAATTATAATTATAGTGAATCATCTCACTCCGGAGTTTGTCTATCAATAATAATGTATCATTCTTCTCCAAAAGGAATATCATCAAACTGTGGAGTTTTTGAAGATTGTTTGTTTTTATTCTATCCTGAAAACAAGGCCTATAATGATAAACACAACTGATTGTCACTTGTTCTTTAATTGCTTTATATGCAAACGGAGATATTTCAATCACAATAATGAAACCACAAAGTTAATCCAAGAATTTGTGTATGATCCATCAAGTCATATAGAAAAAAGAGATTCATATCAAAACGAATAGTATCAAAGCTCAATCAAGCGTGAAGTTATTAAGTTTAATAAATATAAGCAATTACAGTATGTAAGAATATTGAAACACCTTTCTGTTTTCATCTACGAATTGCATACTGAGTTATGGCTTTTCATTTATGAGCCTTTCAATTTCTAACATTCACATTAGATTAGTGCTTGCTTGAAGCGACAAAAACAACATTTTAACACCCTAGGGTAGCATGTATAGCCTCAGCAAGCTTGCTACAGACGCAACCTCAACTCATTAATATTAGAAAAACAATCACAGCCACACTGTTGTGAACTATACTATACGGCCAACCCAATAAGGAAATTGTTTTTGGGAAGATTGTCAAAGAAGATTCATCTATAGATCTAGAGTTAAAATAAATATAAATCAAGACAGATTCAGTTTATATAAAGATTGTCAAACTGTTATAGCCAATACATAATCACTCAACACTACAATCTAATCATAGCCATCATAAGGAAAAAAGATTCATTGATTCAAAGATTGTCAAAAAGGTTTACAATACAATCAAATCAAAGTCGAAAACGATTACACAACATTTATTATTAATATCCAAATTCAAAAAAGTAAATAAATCATGTACGAACCTTACTTTTTACTTTCAACGATACCAAACCAAACTTTCAACATAATTCTTGGAATGAAACCACCAAGATTGATTGATTCTTTTAACTCGATTATCTCTCCAATTATAGAGAATGATCTGAAGTTGATATGCGTCTGTCAATAACAGTGTATCATTCTTCTCCAAAAGGCATAGTGGCAACAAATTATGGCGGAATTCACTAAATGGACAATCTATTTGAAGATTATTACGATAACTAATTTTAAGGAATTGAGTCCAAGAGTCTTCCACTCCAAATTCCTTCATTTGCCATATAACAAAATGAGTTTTATTGAAATCATGAGAAAAACAAAGACAATCCTTTAACAGAAATAGATTTGGTCTAATAAATGACACTTGTTCAAACCCCTTCGGAGGCAACAATTGAGTGTGTGTCTCGGTGCCTAAATCAAGGGAAATAATCACAATTTTCTCACTGATGTAATTGTGATTTGCCAACCAAACGAAGCTACTACTCAAATGCACAACATTCATTCTGTAATCATTATCATGGGGAGAATTTTGAATATTTCTCCAAACATTATGGCCCAAACTCAAAACTCTTACCTGTGTCGTATCAGAAATGAAATAGACCACCTTATAAGTATCGGTTGAATCATCATAACCGAATGTCAAATTAGGATAATATTGGTAATTATGTTCTATAGAATACCCTAATTTTTCTGATATTGTTCTTGTAGCAGGATTCCAAAAACGAAGACACATCTCTTTATGGCTATTGAAGTAAGAAAGACCTAACAAACATATCAATCCATTGCAAGAACCAATTATAGAGCTGCAGTCCATATCTTTCAATTGATGGTAAGGATCATAGAAACGACGGACAATGATTGGAGGGTTTTCCATCAAACAAAACGCTGCCTCATCCTCAACAAAGAAATAAGATACAAGTGTGAGGTTCGGATTACGCGCAGATCGTTTAAGGTGTCGTTTGACAAAGATGGGATCAGAGATGAGTGACTTCCATGACTTACTGACACATCTTAGTTGCAAGAGTGATTTGACAGGAAGAAAGGAAAGCACTTCGGCAACAAGTTCTTCCGGGAGAAATACCGTCGATAGCGACATATTGGGAGATCGGATATTTATGTGAGAGTATAGAAAATTTGGAGCTAAGTGGAACCCTAATCACACACAGGAAAACAAAATGGTTTCAAAAATCAAAAGTGTAGAACTCGTGGAAGGCTTTATTTTGTTTCTCTATTTATGCTTAATTTTAGGTATAGAATATTATTTATGCTTAATTTTGATTCTCTATTTTAACTTAAATAATTTTTACATTTTAATTTGAAGCAATTTTGATTTTTTTTTCTTATGTTTTTGAACTCAAAATTAATAATTTATTTATTTTGTAATAATATTTTACTATATATATTCCACCCAAATTCTTGTATGATATTTTCTTATGTTTCACAATGACACGCTGTTAAAAAAAAGACATTTTTTTGGGAGGTTTTTGCTAAACAAAATTCCTACTAAAGATCAACGAATTCACAAACGGGGAATTTTGACGAATCAAACTGACTTGCGCTGCGTCTTTTGAGATTTGGAACCTGAAACGTTGTCGCATCTTTTCCGGTAATGTATGTACTTGAATAGAATTTGGAACAAGGTCTTTGAATGGATTGGTATCCCGAAGAAATTATCGCTTGCTGAGTTTGTGGATCTCTCGTCCCATTGGGATAAGGTGAAGTGTGCTTCCCGCAGAGCTACTATGGAGGAAATTTGTCTGGTCCATTTGGCTCGTCCGTAATGCTATTATTTTTAAGGGAGGGGCTTTTATATTCGAAGATGTTTTGTCGGCTATCGTGTGGAGGTCGTGGATATGGCTTTGTTCTAATTGTAAAAAAGCCGAATTATGTAATTTTTACTATTGGAACACTCTGCCTCTCCTCTATTTTAAGAAGTTGAGGTTTTCCGCCTTGTTTTTCCGTTGGTTGGAGTATCACTTATACTCCCTTTAATAATATCATTGCTTATTTCAAAAAATAATAATACATTATCCCTTTGCTCCTTTTGTAAAAAAGTCGATCTTTATAATTTTTATTATTGAAATACTTTATATCTCCTTTGTTTCAGGTAGCAGAGGTTTTCCGTTTTGTTGTTGTGGTTAAGATTATCCCTATACTCCCATTAATAATATATTTGCCAATTAAAAAAATATACATTATTAAATTCAAATTTAAAATATGTATATTTCTCATAAACTCTTATATGATATTTTCTTACGTTTAACAACGACACATTATTAATAAACTAGATTGTCGACCCGTGCTCCGCACGGAGAGCACAGATATATTAGAAACAAAACTATATTTTTTATAATAGTTGATATTTATTTATTTTTTTACATATAAAATTGTCTTGTAGGTTATTTAAAGTATGTTTGCAATTATATTATTAAAATTTTAATGTGAAACAATAATACAAAAAGTATTTATCATATTATTTTTTAAGTTATTAAAAGATTTATAATGGTTTCATTTATATATTAAAATAAGTAAGTTATCTCTTACAAAATATGACTACTTGAACTATATTGAGTTTAACATTTAACTCATAATTTAAATTAATTTTTTTACTTATTATTTAATTTTAATATGAAATATAGAAGAGAGATATTTTTTAGCTTATATTTTAGAAATGATAAATATATATTTAAATTGTATTTATATTTTTAATTATTCTCTATTTTAAATAATTTATATAAAAGTTATTTTTTAATCATGGAAGTAATTTCAAAAATCAAGTAATTGTAATAAAGTTTAGACAATAATTGGTAATAAATTGAAAGAAAGAAAAACTTTATGAGTGTTAAAGCCAAATATATTTAGTGAATATTATTTTTCTTTGTATATGGCGTATGTGGCATACATGTGTCAAAAAGAAACAGTAAATTCAATCACATGTTATTAACAAAACAAATAATATGATTTTATCATATATATATCCAATCTAAATTAACAACAGAAAAAAAAAATGACATTAGGGAATGACAAAAACAAAAGAAAATAAGTAAAAGCTGAAATATAAATTATAAATAAAAATCTAAAAAATGTGGTAGTGTGTTCCATTAAGATTGTGTAGAATATGTCACTGGTTTGTCAGTTTGCTAGCGCATCTATTCCAGTCCCGATATACATGTGAACAAACTCTATCATTTGTTATTATTTATGCAGGCAATATATCATCTTCGCTAAGCCTTCAAAAACATATAAGGTGTTTTTCTACATGAAAATATAATAATTGAGTATGAAATTTGATAATAAGATAAACAAATATGCAAATAATTATTAGAAAAAATCTCTTACTGATTGAAATTGTTGCCAATAGCAGACATTGTGAAAAATCCAAAAAAATAATGAATACGTGAACTGGATAGCAAAAACACTGAATAAAGAATGAAAGTAGGATCAATGGTACTTATAAAGGTGGATAAGAATACAAAAAAACATAATATTTTACAACTGTTTTCATATACCATTATTAAGACATATAATTTTTTAAAGTTAATTATTATACCAATTAATAGAAAATAATAACTGTTAAATATAAATAAATGAGAAATTAAAGAAACGAAAAAAAAAAACTGAAAATTAAAAATGGTAGGTGGTTATGGATTAGAAAATAGATACTTAAAGACATATAATAATTTACACCAAAATATATTATTATTATAATTAGAGTAATATTAAAATTGGAAATAAAGTTAAAATATAAGGATATTAATATTTTTTCTAGAGTTCTATATTTTTTATTTTAATTTGTTGTCTTTATTTTAAAGATATGTAAATTAAAAGCCACTGAATATTTTTTTTGGAAAGATATAATATATTATATATAATATAAATGAATTTATGTTTGAAAGTAAACAATAATGGCATTGATTAAAATATTATTACAATGATGAAATGTAGCTGATTTTTAAATTGCTATAAACGAACAGAGTTAATTGTTGTTAAATAATAATAAATAATTTTTTTCATTTATAGTGAAAAATGATATATCATAACACATTATAGTATAATTAATTTTCATTGAATTAACCATTTTATAAATCTCTTCCTTTTATAAACATTAATTTTTATAATAATTAAAAATAATATAATTAAAATTTGTAACTGATAGTTGTCCTAAAATTAAACTGTAAATGCTATATGATAACATTAAAAAACATAAATGAAAAAATTAAATAAATTAAAAATTAATACTAAAAATTGTATAATTTACAAAAAATTATAATATTTATAAATAATATTATTTCTAATAGTGTTATCTGGATAATTTATTAATATTAATATTATTGTTATTATTATTATTATCATTATTATTGTTGGTGGTTTAATAATATTATTTTTAATAGCGTGATCTGGATAGTTTATTATTATTATTATTATTATTATTATTATTATTATTATTATTATTATTATTATTATTATTATTATTATTATTGTTGGTGGTTTATCATTTTTATTATTATTTTATTAATATTATTACTATTATGTTGATTGTTATGATATTATTATATATTTATTAAAATTGTATTTTATTAATTTTATTACTATTATGTTGATTGTGATGATATTATTATATATTTATTAAAATTGTATTTATATTTTTTATGATCTGGATAGTTTATTATTATTATTATTATTATTATTATTATTATTATTATTATTATTATTATTATCATCATCTTAATTATTATTATTATTACTATTATTATTGTTGGTGGTTTATTATTTTTATTATTATTTTATTAATATTATTACTATTATGTTGATTGTTATGATATTATTATATATTTATTAAAATTGTATTTTATTAATATTATTACTATTATGTTGATTGTTATGATATTATTATATATTTATAAAAATTGTATTTATATTTTTTATTTTTGGCTATTATATAATATACAAAAAAAATATAATATTTATAAATAAAATTATTTCTAATATTGTTATCTTGGATAGTATTATTATATATTATATTATTATAGTGCCTAAATCTTATATTATTATTATTATTATTATTTATTTTTAATGTAGGGTCAAATTAGTAAATAACACATTAGGTGTAGGGTCAAATTAGTAAATAATACTTTAAGGTTTTTGCTAGGAAGGGCTATCATGATGACACGTGGTTAGGGTTGCCATCATGACAACCTTCCATTTATATATATTAAGATTAAGATAAGTACATTATCAAATAAAAATGTAAGAGTTTGATATATGCAAAAATAATGTGAAATTAAAATAATGGAAATTAAATCTATAATTAACAATATCATGTATTAAATTTTTTCTATTACGCAATTATATGTTTCTTTCATCGTATTTTTGTGTAAAAAGGGTTTGAGAACCTTTATTTCTCTTGTTTATAATATTCTATTTACACAAAAAAAGTGTTTCTTTCATTTAGAAATCAGAAATATATGTATTCAATAATTCTTTATCCGTTCTTGTTAATGGTAGTTCCACTAGGGAATTTGAAGCTTCTAGAGGTTTAAGACAAGGTGATCCCGTTTCTCCTTTCCTTTTCCTTTCGGTAGCGGAAGGCTTTGCGGGTTTATTTTGGATGATACTATGCTAAATGGAGAAGTCACTTGGAATAATTTGTGGACCATTAAGAAACTTTGCACCATGTGTTGTTCTCCTGTGAGATTGCAAAGAAAGTTTGGAGTTCCATCTCTTGTTGGTTGGAAACAGATATGGTTTTAAATGGCAGCTCTTGGGATATCTTCTTGTCTTCTTTTTTCTCTTTTAAACACAAGCGAGTAAGGAAGGGAACCGAAGGTTTGGTGTGGCTCGGCGTTTGTTGGAGTTTATGGAGTAGGAGGAATAGGTTTATATTTGGAAAGGAGAAGTGGTGTCTTACTGATATTATTTGGAACGTTAAAGTTTTACTCTGGAAGTGGTCGTCCCACGGATAAATTAGGTACCCCAATTGTAATTTTTACGAATTTTGTAAAGCTCCTCTGCTTTATTTCCGGTAAAATGTCAATTGGTATGTAATTTTGGTAGGGACTTATTTTTTTGTTTTCGTTCCTTCTTTTGTAATTGGGTTTGAGTACCCCTAGTACTCGCTTTATATAATCCTTAATTACAAAAAAAAAAAAAAATCTATTCTTAGAGTTTTTGAATTGGTGTCTTGTTTGCGGGTTAATCTTGCTAAAAGTAAGCTTTATGGTCTTAATCTTGATACCAACTTTTTCCATGCAACGAGGACTTTTTTATCTTGTGGGATTGCTTTCTCCCTTTTGTGTTTCTTGGTCTTCCGGTTGGGATCAATCTTAGAAGGAGAGACTCTAGGGTGCCCATTATCTCGAAGATTAGAAGAAGCTTAGTGGTGTGGCATAATAGGTTGCTTTCTATTGGTGGAAGGGTAACTCTCTTGAAATCAATCTTATCAAATATTCCTATTTTCTTCTCTTTCTATAAGGCCCTTAAGGTTTTTATCAAAGAAATTATCAAGATACAACATAATTATCTTTGAAGAGGAAATGAGGACTATAAAAGATTTTGTTGGATTAGTTGGAAAACTATTTGTTTGCCTTTGGAGGATGGAGGCCTTGGGGTCAAACTTTGTGTTCGCTTTAATCTTGCATTGCTTAGCAAGTGGAAGTGGAGAATTCATAGCAACAAGTCTTCCTCGTGGGAGACCTTTTAGCTTGGAGGTATGGTAATGTAGTGAGTGATGTTTGGAGGTCCTTGTTTGAGTAAGAATGCTTCTCTTTGATGGAAGGATTTGTGCACCATTGGAGAATCTATGTGTATGTCCTCTTCTTCTATTTGGTTTTCGTCTTCTATTTCTAATAAGCTCAGAAATGAGCATGTTCTTAATTTTGGAGACATCCTTGGTATGGACTCCTTTTGCTTTGCTTTTTTCCTAATCTTTTGCTTTTAAGCAACAAGGATGGTTGAAAAATCTTTGAAGCGTGTTCTTGGCATAATGGTGTTTGGAGGTGGGACCTTGATTTTGAAAGGTCGGTTTTGAATGAGGATAATTTATCATCTCTTGAGGATCTATTGTTGTTGTTAAAAGATGTGAGGAGGATATATCGGTTTATTTGGTGGAAACATAACCGTTATTCCGTTAAAAATTGTTACATTACGATTCTTGAATCACAACATTTCACTTCTTCTTTAAGCCCTTAGTTACTCGATGCACATAGTAGTTTAAGGAAAACTAAGGTGCCAAGCAAAATTCTTATTTTTGGGTGGAGGCTTATAATCAACAAGTTACATGTAAGGATGGAGTTGACAAAAAGAGGTATTCTTGTAGGAATTTATTATTGTAATTATTATTTATTTAAAAAACAATTATCATCATAATTTAAAATGTTATTTGAAAAATAAATTATCTTTTATTTAACATTTAAATCTTATGTATTGATAGTTATAAAGTTATTATTTTGAATGATATGGATAAAAGTACCGAAATTTAAACTCTTGAATAATTTCAATAAAAATCAAATGAATTAATTTGAGTGAAAGAATTAATCAATTATATTAATGTACATACTGTTATGTTTTGAATTTGTTACGTTGAAAAATTAAATGGTTTGGAATTGTTACGTTGAAACTTAAATGAAAATAAAACCAATTTAGAAGGTTATGATAAAAATTTATTTGGAGTCATTAATGAATTTTATTAGTCATATTGTTTGATTTTGTGTCACCATATATAACAAATGTAAGAACACTTTTGACATAGTGAGAAAAAAAACTTGTTTACACGAATAAAAGAAAAGAAAATATTTTATTATTTTACACAAAAATATTTTATTATTTTACACAAATATTTTATTACTTTACACAAAAAATTATGGGTTCAAATATTTCTTGCGAGTTCTGTATCCTTGATTTATCAAGAAGAGTCTGTTAAATTCTGGAGGATTAGTGTTTTACGCGAAAAATCCTTGAGGACAGCGCGGTCAGCACGTCTCAGACTATCTCATTAGTTTTTATTTTGCAGGTCTTCGTAGCATTTTCAACAACAATCTCAAGGATTCTATGGCTATCGAAGACAATTCTAGTGATGACTCCAATCGTCAGACTCAAAAAGATGATGTTGAAACTATTCAACAACAACCAACTCTTGTTGTGTCGTCAATTAATTATGCAAAACCATTCCCCGATTTGTCAAAAAATGAAGTTTTCAACTGTCAGAATTTTCGCAGATGGTATGAGCATGTTCGCTCCATTCTTGACATGCACGGTGTTACCTCAGCTCTCTCCGAACTAAAACCAGCATCGTCTGCAATTAAAAAAAATTATCGATCAATGGACACATGCAAGGAAGCAAAGGAGATATGGGATTAAATGAATCTAAAATATACAGCTGAAGATGCTGGAAAACAGAAATATGGTATTGGGAATTATTACCATTGGAAAATGTCTGAAGATAAAGATATCAAGATGCATATCATAAGTTGTTGGAAGAACTGAAAGCTGAAAACATTACTCTGCCAGACCAATTTTTTGCTAGAATTCTCATTGAGATGTTACCGGAATCATGGAAAGATTATAAGAATAAACTTAAACACAAAAAAAAAGAAATTACCTTTGGCAGATTTGATCGCACACATCATCGTCGAGGATACAAATAGAAAAGAGAGCAAGGCTGCAAAGGTAAAAAGTTTTGTTTCTCGAGCAAATTTGGTTCAAAATAATACTCAAAATAAATTTCACAAAAAGAGGTACGATCACAAACCCGGTCAAAAATCTAGTCATAATAATCATAATAATTTAATCCTCCGTGTTACTAATCCCACTTTTAAAAAAAGAGGAGAGTGTTATGTTTATGGTAAGCCAGGCCATCATGCACCTCAATGAAGATATCGCAAGAGGAATGAGAATCCTCCAAAAGCTAACTTGGCCGAAGGAGATGATATTATTGCTGCTGTCATTGCAAATATTGTGACTGATATGAATAAATGGGCAGTAGACTCTGGGGAAACTATGCACATATGTGTTAATAAAGATGCCTTTATCTCCTACACTACTGTGAAAGATGGAGAAGAACAAGTTTATCTTGGTGATTCTCGAACGGTTGGAGTTTCTGGAAAAGGCAGAGTTATGTTAAAACTCACATCAGGAAAGACCTTGGCTTTAAGTGAAGTATTACATGTGCCCAATATTAGGACTAACTTAATTTTTGTGGCTCTTTTGAGCAAAGGTGGGGTTAAAGTGTCATTTGAATCTGACAAGATTGTAATGACAAAGAATAATGTATTTGTGGGAAAAGGTTATTTTGACCAGGGACTCTTTTTGTTGAACATTTATGAAGTTATGAATAATAAAGTTTCTTCTTTTGCTTACTTGATTGATTCTTATTATATATGGCATGCTAGACTAGGACATGTTAATTCTTCTTATATTAATAGAATGCAAAGTCTTTATATGATTACTTTAAATAATAAGCAATCTGATAAATGTGAAATATGTTTAGAATCTAAATTAACAAAGAAAACATGTATGTATGTGCAACGTGAATCTAATCTTCTTAGTTTAATTCATACAGATCTAGGAGATTTAAAGCAATCCATGTCTAGAGGAGGAAATAAATATTATATAACTTTCATAGACGATTATTCAAGATTCACTAAAGTTTATTTGTTAAAACATAAAAATGAAAGAAAAAGAAGGAATAATTCATGAAGTAACTCCCCCTTATTCTCCTCAATCAAATGGAGTAGCTAAAAGAAAAAATAGGAATTTAAAAGAAATGATGAATTCTATGCTTGTTAGATCAAATGCACCAGACAACCTTTGGGGCGAAGCTTTGTTAACCGCATGTTTCTTGCAAAATAGAATTCCGCATAGAATTACTGGTAAAACACCGTATGAGTTATGGAAAGGTTATAAGCCAACTTTTAAATATTTAAAAGTTTGGGGGTGTCTAGCAAAATTTATGTTACTCGGTCCCAAGAAAAGAAAAATAGGTCCTAAGACATCTGATTGTTTGTTTATTGGCTATGCCGAACATAGTGCTGCATATAGATTTCTTGTTCTTAAAAGTGACGTGCTTGCTAATAACACTATTGTTGAAACTAAAAATGTTTAATTTTTGGAAAATATTTTTCCTCTTAAAGTTGAAAGTGTTGTTGATAACCCATCTTTAGATATTTCAAATAAAAATTCAAGTGATGATTTAAGAAGAAGTAAAA
The DNA here is from genome assembly GCF_029867415.1 of Vicia villosa. Lineage (NCBI taxonomy): Eukaryota > Viridiplantae > Streptophyta > Magnoliopsida > Fabales > Fabaceae > Vicia > Vicia villosa. Next base: position 76,743,607 of record NC_081185.1, on the reverse strand, counting down.
GACAAAGAAAGGAGACATCCTTCGAAAGTGATTTTTGTACATATCTTGTTGACAATGAACCTCAAAAATTTTATGAAGCAATTTCTTCTCCTGATGCAAAATTTTGGAAAGAAGCTATTAAGATTGAAATGGACTTAATTTCAAAAAATCATACTTGGGTTTTGGTAGATTTACTGAAAGGAGCAAAACCAATTGATTGTAAATGGATTTTTAAGAAAAAATATTTTCCTAATGGTTCTATTGAAAAATACAAAGCTAGATTAGTTGCAAAAGGTTTTACACAAAAACAAAATATTGATTATTTTGATACTTTTGCTCCAGTAACCCGAATTTCATCGATTCGTGTTTTAATAGCTCTTGCTTCTATTTATAATTTGTCTATTCATCAAATAGATGTAAAAACAACATTTTTAAATGGAGATTTAGAAGAAGAAATTTATATGTCACAACCCGAAGTATGTGTAGTTTCTGGTCAAGAAAATATAATTTGAAAACTTCTTAAATCATTAAATGGTTTAAAAAAAGCACCCAAAAAATGGAATGAAAAGTTTAATCTAGTTTTGATTAGTGACGGATTTTCATCAATTGAAGTTGATAAATGTGTGTACACTAAATCTGTGAATAATGAATGTGTGATTATATGTTTGTATGTTGATGACATGCTCATATTTGATACTTGTATCGATATTGTGATTAAGACAAAAAAATTTACTGCTTCAAAATTTGAAATGAAAGATATAGGTGAAGCAAGTGTAATATTGGGAGTTAAAATCATAAGGAATGATGATAGTATAATACTATCTCAAGAACATTTTGTTGAGAAACTTCTAAGGAAGTTTGGTCATTATGATTCAAAGTCGGTGAGTACCCTTTATGATGCTAACCCTCAATTAAAGAAGAATAAAGGTGATCCTATTGATCAAACTCAATATGCTCAAATTATTGGGAGTTTACTGCATTTAATAAACTTTTCTCGACCTGATATTGCATATGCAGTAGGTAGATTGAGTAGATATACACATAACCCCAATCAGGATCACCGGTAGGCTCTTTCTAGAGTTCTCAAATATTTGAGAGGTACCATAAATTCTGGTATTGAGTATATTGGATTTCCCGCAGTATTAGAGGGATATTGCGATGCTAATTGGATATCAGACTCAGATGAGACAAAATCTACTAGTGGTTATGTGTTTACACTCGGTGGAGGTGCAATTGTATGGAGATCAGTCAAACAGTCCATTATTCCTAGATCAACTATGGAATTAGAGTTCATAGCTATGAATTTGGCTGATAGTGAAGCTGAGTGGGTAAGAAACCTCTTAGCTAATATTCCTTTAGGAATAAAACCAACTCCATCAGTGTCGTTGCATTGTGATTGTCAATCGGCAATAGCCGTGGCAAAGAACAAGTCATTCAATGGTAAAAATAGACATATTCAATTTAGACATAATGTAGTAAAACAAGTGTTAAATGATGGAACCATATCGATCGATTATGTGAAGTTAGAAGTCAACTTAGCTGACCATTTGACAAAGCCCCTAGGGAGGAAAGTAATTTGTGACACATCGAGAGGAATGGGACTTAAGCTAATTGAAATTAACAAGTGATGGGAACCCAACCTTTGTGATTGGAGATCCCATGAAGAAGGTTAATATGGGTAATAACAAGTTACTTGTTAGTTCTGCTAGCACCAAAAATTAATTAATTAAATTTTCCTTCGTCTCTTTCTTATGGTGTGAGTGAGAAAGTGCTTGAAACTGCATTAAAGAGAGGATAAACTTTGGTAGTTTTTAATGAACGGTTCATCATCTAAAGTTAGTCACAGTGGTTTACTGTGCAGGGTTAGTCACAACAGGTTGGTTGTGTAGGGTTAGTCACACTGGGTAGTCTGTGCAGGGTGCCTGAGTCAATGGACGTTATATCTCGCGGAGATCACTGAACGGGTCATTGTCCAGATGGTTAGTCACAGCAGTTGGCTGTGCGGGATGGTTAGTCGCGACGGAGGTTCGTGCAGTTGTAAACATGATTTGGTTATAGTGGATTAAGACCTCCGTCGAGAGGAAAATCACCTGAAGAAGGTGGACTAGAGGTAGCCTTAGTTAGAAGGTGAACTAGGATAAAAATGAATGTGTCTTTTACTTTCTACACATGTTATTTTAACTTAAATCATTCAAGCAAAAGCTCCTCAGAACTGTACTGAGCAAGTCAGACGTTCTAATGACATACAGAATTTAAAATGAACATCTAATTGGTTATGCAATTCTACTTCCTCATGCTTCCGCAACATCAAAAGCATAATCCAATCGATGATCAAATGAATGAAAGAAAAGACGTTAAAGAGAAAGAAAGGGAATTTTAATTGATAAAGAACACAATTCAATACCCCCTTTCTTGTGTTTTTCTCCACCTTCAATGTTATGAGATGAGAAATGGTGATATACGTATGATCTTTACCATGCTTTGAATATTATCATACCTTTCTTTATAATGAATGATATATCACCCCTTCTATTTGAATGTTACCCTCTGTTGGTAACATGCAGGTAACAAAGTGGAGTAGCCGTTTATCTATTAGCTCGAGTCGGTGTGTCTATGCTCTGATACGTAGCACTCGGGGAACGTTTATTTGTTTTGATTATGTCGTTATGTTTTGCTGGATTTTGTTGTCGTTCTCTTATTTTGTAACATGTAGGATATTGTTTCCATGTTGGAAAGGATATTATGATTTGGCTTATATTGGTATTGAATTCCGCTGCAATGTTATAAATTTGTTTGGATTTGAATGATTAATGATGTATGGGTTTTCCTCCGACATAAGTGTTATGTATCCATGATTTATCAGCATGATTTGAGTTTTTCATGATGTTGTGTCTGATTTCCTGTGTGCAGGTTCAAGAATCCCACAGTTTTGATATGAACAAGCCTAATATTTTTTCTTGATACTTCTCATCATTATTTTCAATAGCTTATGTTTTTACTTGAAGCAAATGCCTATATATTAGAACAATAGCTTATGCTTTTCTCATGAGTATTTTCATATGCGGGAATGGTCTTTTGTCTATCTATTAAAACTCATAATATCGGTTTTCACATTATTTGTAGCGTCTAAGGTAATTTATATGATAGGCCTTTATGGATTGTTCAGTAGCCATCTAAAGCAAGTCGAGATAGGAGTCACGATACCGTCACCGCCGTTGAAAATTACAGCCTAAATGACTTTATGACATATATAATGTTTTCTATATGGTTGATATGCTAGGGATACACTGAGGCTGGGCCCTCGTGATCATGCTTGCTATCTCGATTACGCCAGAAATGAATTGTGAGAACAAGGTTTATGTTTTTTCTTGATACTTCTCATCAGTATTTTCAATAGCTAATGTTTTTCTTGAAGCAAATGCCTATCTATTAGAACAATAGCTTATGTTTTTCTCGTGAGTATTTTCATATGCGGGAATGGTCTTTTGTCTATCTATTAGAACTCATAATGTCGGTTTTCACATTATTTGTAGCGTCTAAAGTAATTTATATGACAGGCATTTATGGATTGTTCGGTAGCCGTCTAAAGTAAGCCGAGATAAGAGTCACGATACCGTCACCGTCGTTGAAAATTACGGCCTAAATGACTTTATGACATATTTGATATTTTCTGTATGGTTGATATGCTAGGGATACACTGAGGCTGGGCCCTCGTGATCATGCTTGCTATCTCGATTATTCCGGAAATGAATTGTGAGGACGATGCCTCCACCCAAAGATAAGTGTGTTTCCTTGCAATATATATGTTTTCCATAAACAAAGTTATGCTTACAATATCTGTGGCTTTGTGACAATATATCTGTTTGCGTGAAATCTCTATGCTTCACATCCGCTTATTGCTGCATTTGAATACTTTGTACTACAAAAAGGTTGCTGGTCATAAAATACTCTTTATGATAGAATAACATTCTTTTCTGTTAAATTGTTTACAACCATGTCTCTTTTCCCCTCTTTATTGTCATCAGTTCTTATCACAAGGTCATCAAAAGAGGTAGTCAAGTTTTAGACGTCTCCAATTACTTCAAATTCAAATTGTTGGTCGCCACAAAATAAGACTGAATGGAGGATCAATTAGAAATTAGTTCACTCTCAGCCATTTCTTTTGTGTATGTTTATTTGTCTCTATTTACTTTATCACAAAAGTTCAAGGCATGATCAAGTTCAGTTCATTGTTTATCAGTTATGTTCACATCAACTAGCACATAATCAGTTCATTGTTTATTGTTTGAATAATACTCTAATCGATTATCGTTTGATTGGAGAGCTGCAGACATAGAATTGGCTATTGCAGATGCAATTAATGTTGAAAAGGAGGTTGCTTACATATCAAGCAGCAAGCCAGTGTATCTGAATCTTTCTCAACAATAACAATTGCGTCGTACAAATAAAACCAATTCATGGACATATTAAACAAATTTAACATGATAGTTTTTTCTATGTTTTAAGGGAGTATGTGATGTATGATGATAGTTTTTGAATGTTTCTTATACCAATTGATATCCGTTATTGAATTGTTCAGTCTATGGTTTTAGTCATGTTTCTTATACTTATTGTTAGTTCTCTGGTTTTAGAGTTGACTTAATTTTTGTAAAAGAAATAAAAGAACTTGTATGCATAAATATATAAGAACAATAGGTACAACAAAGAATCCCACTTGAATGATAGAACATGTTATATTGGAGCAATTCAATATCTGGAATAACATGCCATAATTTTCAAATAGATTTTCCACGTATTGGGTTGTTGCCATTATGTCTTTCAGAGAAGAAAGATACACTTTTATTGGGAAACAAATATAGAGAAGGAATAATTCTCTATAATTGGAAAGATAGTAGACTAGAGAAAATTCATGGCCCTTGGTTGTACACTTGCGCGAATTATGTCGAAAGCTTGGTTTCTTATTGTTGAAAGTAGGTTCTTCTACCACAATTTACTTCTTTCAGATTGATTTACTTGTGTGATCAATTTCTCGCAACAGTTTTGGTTATATGGTTTAATGATTGGGTATAATGGCTTGACAACTATTGAATCAAATGAATTCATTTCACTCTTTTATTTATGTTATGTTGAAATATGAATTTTTTTTATGGTAATTCTCCCAATTCTTAGGCACGGTATTATATAGTCGTAGCATAATACATTATTTTAATTGAAAGTTGAAAGCAGAAAACTAATTAAAGAGCAAGTGGTTCATGATAGTAGACTTTAGTGTTGTTCAGATTTGTTTTGAATATGTCCCTAGTGGTAATAGAAAATATTGTGTTATTAATATTATTAGTTCATGTTCTTCTATCACAAAAAAAGGTTTTCTAAATCCATATATGTCCCCAGTGGTATATCATCATGATAGAATGATCTTTTGGAAAAATAAAAAATCAGGTTTCAAATGCTTATCAAATTCCTGATATTTATATTTCCTCATAAAACATTGATTGCGGCAGCATTCTGTCTGTTGGTATTTGAGGTAGGAGTGATAGTTTAGAATGTAGTTGGATAGTGTAAATAGCTTTGGTTTATAGTTGAAAGATAGTAGCAAGTAGTATGTGAGCTAGTATCGGAGCATGGCAACACATAAGTAATCAATTTGTTATAGGAGGAGAGTAATAGTAGAATGAAGCCTCCAATGATATTGATATTGGACCTTAAAGGTTTAAAGGCTTATTACAATTACACATATGTTTGTCTATTTATAGGTGCTTGAGGTTGATTCTAGAATAGAAGTATCTAGGCTTTTGTTTGTCTTTTCTACATTACATTGACATAGAACTTTCTAGGCTATTAGTTAATCTAAGATTTATTGGAACACTCTAGAAACATGTAGCAACTTTAGACTATTTTAGTTTTCTCTAAACATTGTCATATATTTTTGCTAGAATATTCTAGAAATGTGCATCGATTTCAACACTCCTCATTGATGCATATTTCCGTAACTCCAAGTGTAGTCCATAATTATTCAAATGTGAATTTGTGAAACTATCTCCTCCTCCATTGAAACTCTTATGTAATATATTCTATTTTGAAAAGCATTACCTTTACCGTGATTCAATCTTGTCACATTGCTTGTCACAATGATTGTTTTAAACTCTTTTTCATCATTATTGAAGGCTTTTGACGAGAATCATTCACGCTCCTTAGTTGCGCTTGTGATATTCCTTATTTGTCATGTTAAAGACTTCTAACAATGACTACTTTTGTTGTCTAGTTGCATGTGAATCTCTTTGTCATTCTTATTGAATAATTCTGACAGGAATTACTCTTGCTTCTTAGCTGTTTATGTGTCTCGTTGTCATTCTTGTAGAAGAATTTTGGGACAGACTCTTTCTTGCTTTAGTAAATGTATTTGTCTCCCTAGGCTTGTACTCAAGTTGAGCCTCAGAGGTCACAGGTCTCAATTTTTTTATCGCCTGGACTTGTGCTTTATCAAAATTTGAGCCTTATTTGCCATAGGTTTACGACATTAGTTGGACTTGAAATTAAGAGGGTCAGACTGCTAGGCTACCTGAACTCCTCTTCCTCGTTTTTAGTTTTGGGTTTTAACTCAAACAGAGTCGGGCCGTGTAGCTACCTGTACTCCTTTGTGTTTGAGTCTGAGACATCATTTTCTAGTTTTAATAAGACTGTTGGTGACAAGAAGAAATAGTTCGCTACGCCCTGTGAATGATCGAACATAGCTCTGATACCACTGTTGGTATTTGAGGTAGGAGTGATAGTTTAGAATGTAGTTGGATAGTGTAAATAGCTTTGGTTTATAGTTGAAAGATAGTAGCAAGTAGTATGTGAGCTAGTATCGGAGCATGGCAACACATAAGTAATCAATTTGTTATAGGAGAGTAATAGTAGAATGAAGTCTCCAATGATATTGATATTGGACCTTAAAGGCTTAAAGGCTTATTACAATTACACATATGTTTGTCTATTTATAGGTGCTTGAGGTTGATTCTAGAATAGAAGTATCTAGGCTTTTGTTTGTCTTTTCTACATTACATTGACATAGAACTTTCTAGGTTATTAGTTAATCTAAGATTTATTGGAACACTCTAGAAACATGTAGCAACTTTAGACTATTTTAGTTTTCTCTAAACATTGTCATATATTTTTGCTAGAATATTCTAGAAATGTGCATCAATTTCAACACTGTCTCTCTGAGAAGGAAAACTCAGCATACAGTGTTGGTTTTCTGCTTGAATTTTCCTAATGAAGAACCAAAACTTTCTAACATGCCATCAAGTGTACATGACAAGAATAGAAATTTGATTCCAGGTAAAGACCGATCGAACTATTTCATGAGACATGGTTGTCTAAATCATGAAGTTAATATTCATGAAAATTTTCAATCTATTTTCTGAAATTTGGTTGTCTAAAATCATGAAGTTAATATTCAAGAAACTCTTCAATCTATAAACCATGAAAAGGATACCAGGGTTAAAGTCTTCTAAATTGAAGGGTTTCAAATTATTTTTGCATAATGACAACTTCTCTATCCAAATATATATAAAAAGTGATGATATATCATAACTCTTTTATTTTAAAACATTATCATGAACTATATACATGAAGTTTATTAAATTAAATATTAATAAAAATATGTAGAAAAAAGTCAAAATTTTAAAAAATACTTAGAATATTAAGAGAATACTATTACTAATGGTATCAATTTTAAATTATAATATTTAGCAAAAAACATTTTCATTTAATATATAGTATATTTTTATTAGTATTTAATTGAAATGTACTGATAGTATATAATAATTTTACACAATGAATTAATCATTGACGTTATAATAATTTTACACAATGAGTTAATCATTGACGTTAGATGTTTCGAGAAATTTAACTTTTATTTTAACCACTTATAAAATAATTACAATATAAAACATTTTATATTGACATTACATATTAATTAATCTCTATAAATAAATCCATCAATTATAAAAATAAAAATAATATCTAACTGTTTTTATTTAACAATAATAAACAAATGTTGAAAATGTTGTGTAAATTATAACAAAAAATTAATGGTAAATCATTTTTCAAAAAAATATTAATAATAAAAATAAAGTTTTGAATAAATTGATATATAAACATAAATTATAAGTATTAACAATGACTCATATGGGCTAAATAGATTGTCGGTATAGCACTAAACACTAAAGAAGGGTAATGGTTATCGGTTATTTCATGTCCGGTGGCCTAAATCAACGGCAAAGAGGGTGGGTGGAGGCAAGGAAGAGGGTGTTTCGCGGATGGGTTCCTTAATGGGACTCTTATCCGCTGAGGAGGATGCGTTTTGGTAGCAACAAAGCAAAGTTAACTTCGATATACTGTTCTGAGTTCCCGGATCATTTGAAGGCTAAGGACCATTTTGACTTGTTCGGCTGTTACGACAAGGTGGTGAGGTGGCTATATCTCCGAGGCGAAACAAATTTGGGAAAAGGTTTGGATTCATAAGATTTTCAGAGGTCGAGAATCCGAGGTTATTTGCAGTATCTTTGAATAACATTCAAATTCAAGGTAAATAGATTCACGCTAATTTACCAAGATTTGAGAGAAGTAGTTCACATGTGGTTATTAAGGGTGGAGGAGAAGCGTTGATCAACGGTTTCAGGGGGAAGCAACAGGTGGCGGGTCGTTTGAATGAGGGCTTTATCGGGGGAGGGGTTCAAAACTTTCGCAAATGTTCTTACAGGCTCTAATCCAAATCTGGTGGAGAAGGTGTCAGCGGAATTCGTCTGTTCCTCTAAGGAAAAGGTCAGGTCGAGGTTGCTTCGGGAGTATGTTGGTAAGGTTATTATGGCGGGTTCAACTTATAACATTCAAATGGCAATGGAGATGGAGGGTTATTTTGCTACTAAAGTCAGTTCCATGGGCGAAAATTTGTGTCTTATTGAAGAATCGGAGGAGGGTTTTCTAGCTGATATTTTTGGGGAGGGGGAGATGTGGTGGAAGAAATTGCTTGTGGAGGTGAAGAAATGGAATGAGAAGGTGAATGATGACGAGAGAGCGATATGGATTCGGATTTTCGGGGTTCCTGCCTGATAAGTGCCAAAATGTTGTTATTTTAAGTATATATTTGTGGCACTTATCGATTCTATTCTTATGGTTTTGTAATAAAATCTCAACTTTTGTGTATATATGTGTTTACAGCGATTTCCAGTAAACAACCGCTAGTCTTCCAAATTATAAATATATTTTGGTTACTCGCAGGATCGACTAGATTGATCCTAGGACATGTGTCGAAAAGTTATCTTTCAAGATGATTTGGTTCATGTTCTCTTGGGTTTTATTGGTTTATAAGGTTATAGCTTATGGTGTGAATGTATAAACAACTTGCAAAATAAACTAAATAAATGCACAACGAAAAGTAAATCTGTTAGAAAATAAGCATAAGTAAAACTTCGACGAGAATGTAAATGGAATGAACAATGCAGGAATGGAAAGACTTGACGAAAAAGTAAAGAAACTTAAATTGAAAAGACTTGGCGAAAAAGTAAAGGAATTTAAAAGATACTTCGATTCTGTAATAGAAATACAAACATATGTAAGGTGTTGGTGTTACACGTACATTTCTCAACGACAACTCTTTCTCTCAACGCTTGATACTTGAGTGATTTGTGAGTAATTTGTACAAAATGAACACACTGGATCCTGATACTAAGACCCTTATTTATACTAATTCAACCCTAAAGGTCCTACGCTAACGAAATGCCACGTTTCCCGCATGCATGTGTTTCGAATCCCTGGGGCGCCATCTGTCTTCGTTGGTTTAAACAGAACATTTCAAAATTCAAAACCTCCCGCTCGAATCCTATTTGATACGTGGCAACGTATTCTTCGCGAGAATGCATCGAAATACTTCAAGTTTCAATAACCTTGTATTTCGAAAAACCATTTAAGTCCCGAAGACCACCTATCTCGATTCAGCTTCGATTTTAGGATTCTTCATCACAAATAACATTCTCAGAAATAGCCATCCAAAGCCATTTTCTCTTCGAAACTTAAGTCTTCGAAAAGCATATACAACGATCGAAATCTCCAGCTAACAAATTGCCCCCAATAAATGTCTGTTTCAGAAAAGTAAGAGAAATAGGCATTTCTTGCCATAATAAGATTTCAATTTCCTCGTACTTCTTTGAGTTCCAAGACTCTGACTAACGTCACAATCATTTATGACTTTTCTTTCAAAGATGTCTTGTCATTTTCAAAAACGTCTCTTCAAGACGTGCGTTCCCACGTCTTAGCATTACTCATGATCATTGCTCCTAGATACTAGGAGCAGGGCTAAAAACTGTTCGACCGCCAGACGAGTGAATCAGCTGCCGACGCGTGTCTTATTAATTTTATTCAAAACAAAATAGAGATTTGAAATTTTTTCACTAAACCTTTAAATATCAGGGTTTTACCATTTAGGATTCTTTCTTCTTCACACATCATCGTTCTTTAATCTTCCTGAACGCAAACACGCAAAAAACCCTTTTTTAGGTCCCAACTCTATTTCTTGAAGCAACTCACTCATGGCGTCTTCCACCGTCCAAAACCCATCAACGGAAACTACAAACGCTTTTCAACCTGTCCAAAAACTTCAACGCCCTACACAAGTAGGAAATCAGCAATACATTCCAGAGCCAAATCTGGAAGAATCTCGTGCTATTTATGCTTCCCAGGTAATCATCCCTTTCCTTCTTTCTGAAAAGACTCATGCTTTTATGGGTCCTCTGCCTGGTGATAACAATCCTCTTCAAAACAAATTCTTCCCTGTTTATTACAAGACTAGACCCTTAGTTAGTAAGAACAAGATAGATAAAGAGGGTAAACCACTCTTAGCTGAAACCACCAGTATGGAAGGCGCTTCGACTGAAGCCGCTGTAGTTCCAGAAAAAATTAGGTTAGATTACATGATTAATTTTCTCAAAGTTTTTAGAGCGGTCCCTTTAGCGAAGGACCCCGAGCTTTATTATGCCTGGTTGGCTAAAGTTGAAGCCAAAAAGGCTCCATTCTGGAAAGAATTAGGGATTTACTATTTAATCCAATTATCAAAAACAGGTTTAGAGTATAATCAAACCATGTTAGTAGCATCTATGTATTTCTGGGATGCTTCCCACAATACTTTCCATCTTCCTTGTGGTATGATTACCCCAACTCTTTTCGACATAGCCGCTATCACAGGGCTTCGACCAACAGGGGAAATCTTCGATCCCAACTACATGGATACCGATACTATACAATTTAGTGAAATTAAAGCCACTTTTACCCAGTTCATCATGAAACACCATGACAAAAAAACTGACGAAGTATCAGACGAAGAACATATTGCGTTTCTGGCACTCTGGCTTTCGAGATGTGTTTTTTGTTCCAAATCTCTTCAAGTGGCCAAGAGGTATCTCTGTATGGCTAATCAAATCAATGCTGGAAAAAAGTTGAACTTGAGCCAGCTAATTCTAGGGTACCTTTATGAAAGCCTTGGTGAATCATTAGACTTCATCAAAGACTACAAGACTGGATCTTCTCTTCTTTTCGCTGGACCCTTTTGGTTACTTCAGTTATGCCTTAATGCTACTTTTGAGGCTTTCCTTCCGAATAAAGATGTTGTCGATGAGAAAGACACAACTATTCAGAACCAAACAATTGAAGGAACTAGACTTGCCCACTTAACTCCCTTAGAAGAAGGAGGAAAAATGCACGAAGCTTTCCGAGCATACATCATAATATTCGCTAAACGTTATCATTTCAGTCCTTCGATGGATCCATTCGTGAGAAGAGAAGTGGGTCCCGAATGGTTTACGCGAAAGTTTTTTGCAACCTCTCCAAATCAACAAGCTGAATCTATGGTTATTTGGGAAGCCTTTTTGACGCCCAAACTATTGTATCATCGACTACGGTCCCCGAAGAGCCATTGTTGCCTTCTCTGTTATCAACCCAATCTTGTATCGAGACAGTTTGGGTTGGTTCAGCTTTAACCCAAATGCATGTATGACAAAAGGAGCCATATGTGTTTGCATACTATGCACTCATCCGAAGACGACTATGAGTCCAAAATTTCCAAATATGTTGGCATCACGACCCTCTCTCCCATCTCTTTCGAACCTGCTTTTTATTCTACTATAGATTTTCATCAGTGGTGGACGGAATACTATAACAAACAAATTTTCGACGTCAATGGCCTTTCGCAAGAACTAACTGAGGCTTTTGCTGACATGCAGGAGAGCTTCAAAAAAGGTACTTCAACATATATCAAAGAAATTCAAGCTTTCCATAAGTTCTTTGAAACTATCTATAGACCCAACGATCTTAGTCGGACCGTTCGTGAAGCCGCGGTTACTTTACGTGAAAATTTTTCTAGTAAATTGGATAAACTGAAATTGTCCACGTATGTTCGACCTGAACAGCGTTACGAAGTGGCTTTCAAACTCTATCCTCCAAAATTCCCTCCATTACCTAGTGCTGACTTTGGTGTGGCTCTAAGCCCTCCTTTTCCAGACTGGTTTGTATGTGGGAATGTCCCTAAAATTCTTTGCGAACAATCCAAAAACCGCGCTAAACGAGTGGTTCCGACTAAGCATGCCTTGGATAATTTCAAAGGACATCTTCACATAAGTCTCGAGCACGTTCGTTTCTGACTCCAATGCCTGAAGGTTAGGGACTGGATAATCTTTCGATTAGAACTCTCCCTCTTCATCTTTGTACTAACTTGTTTTTGTCTTACTTATAGCTCTAGGCTGAAAGAAAGGTATCAAAGAGGCTGCTGCACGCAAGGATGCTGAAGCTTCGAAAAGAAAAAAGGCAAGTGGGGATGACTCTACAGATACTGGCAAGAAACCAGCGGTACTTCCTCTTACACTTTAACTTATGCCTTTATTCTGAATAGTATTCAAGCTTTTCGACATAAATATTTCTAGAGTACGAAACCTCCACCAACTCCGAAACGGAAGACTTCGACTACTAGTGCCACCATTGCTTCAGATGATGAGGATGGATCTCCCCCTCATACTAGACAAGCTGCGAAGAAAAGACAGAAGGCTACCGTTTCTTCAGCTAGGGGAAGAGGATTTGGGACTTCAAAACCCACCTCGTTGAGTAATAAAGTATTTTCAGACGAACAACCTCTAAAGACCGTTGGAAACGCTCTTGTTGTCAAAAGTCACAATTCGAGCCCAGATAATATCCCAGCCAAAGTATCGAATCTTGTCTTTTGATAATTTGCTACACTTTTTACCTTAACTCTTAATGCTAAGTTTATATTTTACCTTGCATTTGTAGGATGATGTAGGCACTGCTACCTCTGATCTCAAAGCATCAGATTTTACTCTTGATCTTGATAACCTTCAAGGTATATACTTATATTCCTTATGTCTATCAACAATTCTTTCGTAGCTTTTATCTTAACATGCTATAATTTTATGACAGGCATTCCTCAACGAAACTCCCTCATCCTTTCTCCGGTTCTCGAAGATGACGAGCCTACCACTAAAGTTCCTTCCCCTGAGCATACTGAGGGCACTCGCTCGAATGATTCATCTCCAATCATAATTCAAGACGATGATATGGAAGACAATCCTCAGCATTCTAACACTAGTGAAGTAGTTGAGCAATCCATGGGAAGCGAGGACACTAACCCTGAAAATGAGACTAGGGATGAAGCCTCTAGTTTACCTCGATCAAGCAACAAGGAAAATTCAACCTTTGGGACGATTGTTACTCCTGCAACCACTTCGACCAAGATTCCTCCTGCATTTACTTCAGCTGAATTAGAGCAGCTTAAAAACACCAATAATGTAAGCTTCCTCAAGGCTATGATGAATGCAAAGAGCGTTTCGTCCATCATGGGTGAAACTTCTTCCAACACCTTTGTGGATAGCAGCGCATAACTCGACAACCCAAGCCTTCTTCACAAAATAAAGGAGAAGTTTTTTGGAACTGATCTTAACGAAGCTCTGAGGAAAGATGCCACCAACTGCTTTGGGATAAAAAATCTTCTGAAGAAGGTAGACTTGCTCAATGTCTCTAATGAAGTTTCACAAGTGATTGTCTCATTAGGTTTCTTACTTGATCAGCTTCAAGCTGATAACCTTTGAAAACAAGAGGTTAACCAAAAACTAAGCACGAAAGTAGCTACTCAAACCTCTTCGTGGAAAGCTGCTAATGAGTCATCTGCCAAAGTTGACACTCTGGAGCTTGAGCATTCGAAGTACCAGAAAGAGTATGAGACTTGTGGGGCGAATATCAAATCTTGGGAAAAAGAAATTGAACATCTCCAAGGGAAAGTGAAAATTGCAAAGTCTCGTCAGGAGGAGATCAGCAATTAAAACCAAAAAAAAAAATGGACGAAGTGGTGCAAACAAGCATTCGTTATATCGAAACGGCTCAAAAATTGGGGCCAGAGATCGAAGAGTTGAAGAAACAACAAGCCACGATCGACCTCTGTTTGTCCATATTGGCTTCTCAATTTTCTAAAATGAAAAACAATCTTCCTGAGAATTTTTATTAATTGTAATAGTCTTTATAATGTTTTTTTTCACTTATTTGTCCTACTTTTGTAATCGAACTCATTAATGAATATATATACTTTGTTTTGGTTATATATATATATATATATATATATATATTTTATCATGTAATACCACGAGTAACATTTCCATGGCCATCTTTCCATTTACTATACCTACTCTCCCAGCCATCATAATAGCCTCGATAGCCTATACACGCGATATAATTACCCTTCGCTGTAACACCCCAATTCTACCCAAAGCATTTAGGCAAAAAAAATCAGAGTATTAAAATTTCATACAACACAATTAGGATGTTACACTAAGTAACCAAACAAACACCTAGAAAAACAAACGGGCATCAGCGATGCCAAAAGCATACACACCTACCAATAACATGATACATAACACACGGAAGATATGAACATATATATATATATATATATATACATATAGCTCTCACTCTCAAAGAGGAGTTTTCCAAAATAAAACGTTTACAATACACAATGGCACGTCATCACATATACATATTCAAAAGAGTCATATACAAATAAATAACAACAGACTCCCGACTACCCGGTGTTACGTATCAGAGCGACCGACAATACCAATTGGAGAACTACCTCTTCCAAAAGACTCCCAAAGCGGCTAATCTGCAGGATGCCACTCAAGCATCAAATCAGCAGAAGGGTGAGAATATAATTCATAATGAAAGCATGACAATTATAGTAATGCCAACAAGTATCATCAATAATCATACAACAAAGTAATCCACTAAGTCAACCACAATCAATATATAAGTAATGCGACACATGAATGGTAACATAAATTATAAAGATTGACGATGATGAATGAGACTCGACTATGCATATGCATGTGGTACCAAATCCGGAGTAAAACCCCTCCTTGTCATTATGACAAATACACCTGCCAAGCATTATGCTGGGACTTTATTCCACTCAGGAAACCCGCAGGCTGTCGTCATCGAGCACGCAGCTCCCACTGATGACCTCTTGCCACTCAGGCTCATTCCGTTACCGAGCATTAAGCCCCTACTGGTAACCATGCCCGCAGGCCATCTGTTAACAGCATTCCGCTATTAACGTATTGAAATGTTATGCTGTGCAAATATAAGACTCTTTTACACGACAACAACATCATCAACAATATAACACGATCATACACTCATGTTACATCGTTTATATTCTATCCAAAAGGATACATCACCAATTAATAACATCGTTATCAATTAAATCACACCATAATTACCACACAGGCATTAATAAGCACACAACACACATTCACCGTCAAAACATACTAGCCACATCGGCATAAATGATCGCATAATTGCATCACATCAAATTAATATTGGACATTGGCCCACAACTCCATCAATACATCATCAACAAGTTGTAATAACAACAATTCAACCATGATAATACATCATTCTCATAACAACAATTACTTGCCATAAGGCCACACATCATGTTAATAACAAACAACCAAATATTGTCACATATCAAGAATGAACATTCATTAATACATAACACATATGAACATGATCTCATGTTATCGACAACTAATCACATACCTCGTACCAATACGATAACATTCACACAACACATCATCATGATTTATCATGCACTAGTTCACAAAACCATTTATGAAAATCAACCAACCACTACTACATCCTACATCATTAACAATTACCACCAAGCACTATGATTATTTACCAATCATATCGCGCATATAAACAATTATGTGTTTTCATCAACAACCCTCATAACCAATTAATAACAAGCTAACCAAGCCTATACTATCATATAGAACATCCAACTAGCTTCCTAACACTTCGGACGGCGTACGAAACGGAGCTACGGATTAAAAGTTACAAGGTTCCAAAGTTTGGATAATTGAACATACTACACAACTCATCACTTGATCCTAATAAAATAATGGGATACTACATCCTATGAATCATTTCATTAAATCATAGTATAGTTCATAGCGTTAGCTTTCCAACGCTTCGAACGGCGACAAAATCGGAGTTACGGTTCAGCGGACCTTCGCAGAGAATTTTCTGCAACAGGACCTCCGCTCAGCGGACCCACCTCCGCTCAGTGGACCTGCGTAAACCCAGAAAAAACCAGAACGAACCAGAACAGTTTCAGGCCCCTTATACCCACCAAAACCACTCCCAAACATCATTATAACACCAATACAACACATACAAACCATAGAAACAACCTAACATCAAACTTTTTATGGTTGATTCATCAATCTATCTCAAAACCTAACATTTTATCCAAACTCAATCAAGCCATAGAAAAGGAAAACAAACATGATCAATCACCATAACACAACAAGGATATCATTTAATCATCATACAATCATTCTCAAACAAACTTAGATCAAACAAAGACCACACAAGAAAATTGTGGAAATTGGAACAAGAAGAACAAGAACAAGAACAAGACTATAAGAATCATACATCCAAGATAAATTAGATTCACCCCCTTACCCGACTATAGCGACGATCGGAACTCGATTCGGATGAAAAACCACCAATCTCCACTTTTTCTTCTTTTCCTCTTCTTCTTTCTCTCTTCCCTTTCTTTCTCTCTTCTTTCCCTTTCTGTTTTTCTTTTTCTTTCTTTCTATCCTTTTTCCCTTCTTATCTCTTCTCTCACAAATATCTCTTAGCCACTTTACAAAATATCTCACTTTACGGTCCAAACTCAATTGCTCAGAAAAACCCCAAAACACAGAATATTACCTTAATAATATTTCTAGTACCAAAAATATGAAAATCTTCAATTAAATATTAGTCCGCCATCCCGAACTAATACCGACTGAAACGACTCCAAAAACGGTAAAATTCCAATAAACGTCACAAACGTCCAAATTAAGCATATACTTATTTTTCCGGGCGTTACAACTCTCCCCCACTTAGAAGATTTCCGTCCTCGGAAATATCCCAAACACAAACGAACTTGGATACGCTCTCGCATCCGACTAACCAACTATCAAGCCACGGAAGCAACGACACAATCAGCACCAACAAAGAATCACTCTCGCTAAAAGCAAAACAACCAAAACACAACAACGACAACGAGATGCAATGCCCATACAATGCACTCATCGACTAACACCAAAACACAAGAAATAACCAAGACACAACCAACAAGAACAAGATGTAATGCCCACACAATGCACTTGTCAACCAAACCGCAACCATAATGTTACCGTCATCAAAGGCAACACACCTCTAATCCCCCATCCAAGGAATTAGCTACATGTACTCGAACCATCACCATGGAAACGAGACATCGTCTTAGATAAGGACATAAAGCTCCACGACATATACAGCTTCTGAAGAGCCTCTACAAAACTAGAACACCAACATCCCGGTCACACAACATCCAAACAACCGTGCCAAGACATAGCAGCCAAACATGTAACCAAAACATCTGGTGGTCTTATCATTCCTACCACATCCAATGTCCACAATTTGAACTCTAACAATTCATATACTTACGAACCGCGTCATTTCACGCTTCCGATGCGCACTCTGATTTCCCACAAAAAACAGATTTACCAATTTCATAACCATCTTCCAGCTCTTTTCTAGTATTCACCAGAAACTCATTATTCTCTCTTAACATACTCAACCTCTTAATATGCTGTAACATCTTGCACACCAGACAAAAGTCTTTGTATTATCCAATCAAAGGCAAAAAGCTAATCCAAACACATCCTTGTTTCACAACACAATCCCTCATAGATCCTTAAGTGACCAAACCGTCCTCTCAGTCTAACCATCCGTTTGAGGATGATAAGCCAAACTCAAACGCAACTTCGTACCCAAAGTAATTTGCGAACCTTCTCAAAATTTTCGGAAATAAATCTCGGATCTCATTCTGAACAATACCTTCCGAAACACCATGCAAACAAACAAACCAACAAACAATTTTATCAACGTACCACTCGCCAGTACTCCCATCGGTTAATCCATTCTTATCGAAATAAAGTGAGCAGATTTCGTCAATATATCCACAATGACCCAAATCGCCTCACAATTACTCGACGTCCTCGGCAAACCAGAAACAAAATCCATAGAAATGCTATCCCACTTCTACTCAGGAATGGATAACAGTTACATGAAACCAGACGACTCCTGACAAGTCAAACACAATTAAACAAAACCCTTCATATCCTTCTTCATTACCTTGCCACTAAAAATGACCTTCTAAAATCTTGATATCTCTTAGTAGCATCAGGATGAATACTCAAATTACTATGACGCACTTCATCCAAAGTCCTCTTTTCAAATCCGAACATTAGGAATACAAACTTGACCATGACATCCCTTGACATTGCTCTTATCAATCCGAAGATCACCATCTTTATCTTTGACTAATAAATGTCATCTTATCAACCCATTCAAATCCGATTTCTGACCTTTTCTAATCTCATCAAGAATACCATAAGTAAGCTTTCACATATAAAGCTCAACACTTGAAGAAGTCTCTTTACGAACCAAACTCAAATCTCACAACTGTTTCAACAATCACAATACTCGAACCATCAACATAGACGTATGCAATGGTTTCTCATATTCAACTCGTTCTGATCAAACGAATACTTCAAACTCTTGTAGTCACGTACACACACACATCTAGATCCGAAAAATTAGTGCCTTTAAATTTCCCAAACAGAAATAACAACTGCCAACTCTAAATCTTGTGACAGATAAATCCTTTCAAAAATCTTAACTTGCATAAAAGCATAAACCACCACTTACCCCTTGAACATTCACTTCACTCAACCAAAAACTCACATAAGGAGACTTAGCAAACAACTTCTTCTTCCCAACATGGACAAAACAATTCTCAAATACTTAGCATGATCATCTTTACACTGATGATACCTATACCTCAAGTCAAACTTGCAAAACAAACAAGATCCAACCAACTTGATCCGTCAAAATATCAATCCTCGAAAGTGGATACTTTTCCTTAACTGTCACTTTTCTCAATTGTCTAAAATCGACACAAAGCCTCATAGAACCTTCCTTCTTAACCAACAAAACACGTGCACCCTACGGCGACACACTCGAACGAACAAACCTCTTCTCAGGAAATCCTTAAGTCGACTCCTCAACTCTTCCAACTCAGAAGTTGGCATCCGATACGGAACCCTCGACACAACAATAGTTCTAGGAACTAAATCCGTCAAAACAGAACTCCAAGACAGAATTCCTCTTTTCGACGATGAATCAATTAAACCTTCAAGAAACACTTATACAAATGCACAACTATCCGCAGTTACCACAATTGCTCTTTCTCAAGGACATCCAACGTCGTCGACAACATAAACAACGTCGTTCCACCTTGCACCGACTCATTCACTTCCAATATTATCAAACTAGCCAGATAAGCCTATCACGTCCAATACGATCCCGTCCACTATCAACAAGAGATTAAGGGTGATCAAGTCCTCAATTTGTCAATAGGTAGCCGACAATCATAATAGAGTATAAAATATCAGTACCAACATTAATAATATTCTTTTCTAACTTCTGCTCATAGCACAGAAGCACTATGATTCCATAATTCACAACTCTCCCAAGATTGCCTGAACCAGCTAACACCGACGTCCGGTAGCAACGTACCAAAACACTTCTAACAATATCTCAAAACAAAATACCTGAGATCCTACTCATCTCTTCATATTCCTAATTCTTAGAAATAACCAAAATCTACTCCGAGACATTCCAACTTGATTAACAACCGAAGTCTTAAGTCCAAGTCGCCTTCACTTCAGAAAACAACAAATTCCAACAACACTAGTACTGCTGCCCTCAATAGCATACTAACATCTCGCAACTGGAACTTATCCGAGAAGCATATCTTCTCCCCCACTTAGCTTCAAACCACTCTTGCCCACAACCGGCTAGAGGCACAATAAGTACTGACAGTGCTCCACACACTTATCACGTACTGAGGAATTAAACACATTAGACAACACTGGCCGGACAGACCGACCTGCTCTGATACCACTAATGTAACACCCCAATTCTACCCAAAGCATTTAGGCAAAAAAATATCAGAGTATTAAAATTTCATACAACACAATTAGGATGTTACACTAAGTAACCAAACAAACACCTAGAAAAACAAACGGGCATCAGCGATGCCAAAAGCATACACACCTGCCAATAACATGATACATAGCACACGGAAGATATGAACATATATATATATATATATATATATATATATATATATATATATATATATATATACATATAGCTCTCACTCTCAAAGAGGAGTTTTCCAAAATAAAACGTTTACAATACACAATGGCACGTCATCACATATACATATTCAAAAGAGTCATATATAAATAAATAACAACAGACTCCCGACTACCCGGTGTTACGTATCAGAGCGACTGACAATACCAACTGGAGAACTACCTCTTCCAAAAGACTCCCAAAGCGGCTAATCTGCAGGATGCCACTCAAGCATCAAATCAGCAGAAGGGTGAGAATATAATTCACAATGAAAGCATGACAATTATAGTAATGCCAACAAGTATCATCAATAATCATACAACAAAGTAATCCACTATGTCAACCACAATCAATATATAAGTAATGCGACACATGAATGGTAACATAAATTATAAAGACTGACGATGATGAATGAGACTCGACTATGCATATGCATGTGGTACAAAATCCGGAGTAAAACTCCTCCTTGTCATTATGACAAATACACCTGCCAAGCATTATGCTGGGACTTTATTCCACTCAGGAAGCCCGCAGGCTGTCGTTATCGAGCACGCAGCTCCCACTGATGACCTCTTGCCACTCAGGCTCATTCCGTTACCGAGCATTAAGCCCCTACTGGTAACCATGCCCGCAGGCCATCTGTTAACAGCATTCCGCTATTAACGTATTGAAATGTTATGCTGTGCAAATATAAGACTCTTTTACACGACAACAACATCATCAACAATATAACACGATCATACACTCACGTTACATCGTTTATATTCTATCCAAAAGGATACATCACCAATTAATAACATCGTTATCAATTACATCACACCATAATTACCACACAGGCATTAATAAGCACACAGCACACATTCACCGTCAAAACATACTAGCCACATCGGCATAAATGATCGCATAATTGCATCACATCAAATTAATATTGGACATTGGCCCACAACTCCATCTATACATCATCAACAAGTTGTAATAACAACAATTCAACCATGATAATACATCATTCTCATAACAACAATTACTTGCCATAAGGCCACACATCATGTTAATAACAAACAACCAAACATTGTCACATATCAAGAATGAACATTCATTAATACATAACACATATGAACATGATCTCATGTTATCGACAACTAATCACATACCTCGTACCAGTACGATAACATTCACACAACACATCATCATGATTTATCATGCACTAGTTCACAAAACCATTTATGAAAATCAACCAACCACTACTACATCCTACATCATTAACAATTACCACCAAGCACTATGATTATTTACCAATCATATCGCGCATATAAACAATTATGTGTTTTCATCAACAACCCTCATAACCAATCAATAACAAGCTAACCAAGCCTATACTATCATATAGAACATCCAACTAGCTTCCAAACACTTCGGACGGCGTACGAAACGGAGCTACGGATTAAAAGTTACAAGGTTCCAAAGTTTGGATAATTGAACATACTACACAACTCATCACTTGATCCTAATAAAATAATGGGATACTACATCCTATGAATCATTTCATTAAATCATAGTATAGTTCATTGCGTTAGCTTTCCAACGCTTCGAATGGCGACAAAATCGGAGTTACGGTTCAGGAGTTACGAAGTTTAAAAGTTTTGGAAAAACAGAAAAAGCTGTTGTCCGCTTCAGCTCCGCTCAGCGGACCTTCGCAGAGAATTTTCTGCAACAGGACCTCCACTCAGCGGACCCACCTCCGCTCAGTGGACCTGCATAAACCCAGAAAAAACCAGAACGAACCAGAACAGTTTCAGGCCCCTTATACCCACCAAAACCACTCCCAAACATCATTATAACACCAATACAACACATACAAACCATAGAAACAACCTAACATCAAACTTTTCATGGTTGATTCATCAATCTATCTCAAAACCTAACATTTTATCCAAACTCAATCAAGCCATAGAAAAGGAAAACAAACATGATCAATCACCATAACACAACAAGGATATCATTTAATCATCATACAATCATTCTCAAACAAACTTAGATCAAACAAAGACCACACAAGAAAATTGTGGAAATTGGAACAAGAAGAACAAGAACAAGAACAAGAACAAGACTATAAGAATCATACATCCAAGATAAATTAGATTCACCCCCTTACCCGACTATAGCGACGATCGGAACTCGATTCGGATGAAAAACCACCAATCTCCACTTTTTCTTCTTTTCCTCTTCTTCTTTCTCTCTTCCCTTTCTTTCTCTCTTCTTTCCCTTTCTGTTTTTCTTTTTCTTTCTTTCTATCCTTTTTCCCTTCTTATCTCTTCTCCCACAAATATCTCTTAGCCACTTTACAAAATATCTCACTTTACGGTCTAAACTCAATTGCTCAGAAAAACCCCAAAACACAGAATATTACCTTAATAATATTTCTAGTACCAAAAATATGAAAATCTTCAATTAAATATTAGCCCGCCATCCCGAACTAATACCGACTGAAACGACTCCAAAAACGGTAAAATTCCAATAAACGTCACAAACGTCCAAATTAAGCATATACTTATTTTTCCGGGCGTTACATTCGCAGCCACTTCCCTTTTTGATTTGACGTTCCAATTCTACAAGTCGTAATAGTCAGTCAATCATGAATTCACTTTCTCAAAACGTCTAATTAAGACGTGCGTGTGTCAGTTTCTATTATGATTACACTCTAACTTCCAAGATCATAAACGGCGGACTATACATCTTCCCACGGGGATCCAACATGTGGTCCAATGAGATTTTAAAGCGTAACCACTCTCCAAGACAATCAAACTCTATATTAACCTTACCATTATTTGTCATTTCTTCATCCTTTTTCATAATTCTTTCTATCAACCTTTCATCTTTCTCAAATCTCTCTCTTGCAGCGATAATGTCTCTTACTTTTAACAACATCATTTCTGCCATCCACAAAGAATTTAAACCTTCCACTGAAGAGTTTCATCACCATGGCATTGATCTAGATGAGATGTTTGCCACTCAAAACCTGGGAAATTATCTCACTATCCTAGAGGGTCCTGTTTATCCAAACATGATTGCAGATTTCTGGATGTTTGCATCCATCCAAATGGACCCAGGGGGGAAAACCCCTATCGTTTCCGGAGTTTGTGGGTCCCGCATTATCATTTCTGCAGCACTTATCTCCAAAGTGATGCGATGCGAGAACACTGGTCTTCTTTGTGACGATTCTTTCAGCAAGACTACCTTTGATGTTTTAGCGAGTATTTTTCGCTAACCATGCTTTCAATGCGCTACTGGGTAGAGTCTGGCACCAAATCCTAGCGGGTAACTTTCGCCCACGAAAGGAACATCAGGAAAACATCATGGTGTGGGATATTGAGTTCATGCTCTATGCTCTTCAAAGGCGAAAAATTAACATCCCGCTGATGATCTTCAAACACCTTACCAAAGCGGTTGCAATTTCTCGTCATGGCAAGCCTTTTTGTCTTCCTTACGGAAGACTCTTGTCCCACATGTTCATCAAACTAGGGATAGCACGAAGGTTGCGTGTAACCGAATCCTTTGATGCTTTCCAGGCTGAAAGCTTACCCTTGCTAAACCATGAGAATTTGCATCTTAGGGTTAATTGAAGGAATACTGAAGATCTCGTGGGCTTTTACTGTGTTAATCTTAGGATTTGCATCTTAGGGTTAATTGAAGGAATACTGAGGATTTGCATTTTAGTGATGTTTAGTACTTATTTTGTTTATAGTACTTATTGTAATTCTAGACTTGCATGTATCACTACCTATCTTGAATGCACGTGTTCCTGGGTATTTTGCAGTATTTAAATATATTTCAGCTTGTATTATTTGCTTACTCTATATTACAAGCCTTGTCTAAGGATAAAGCCATCTTGGCGAACCATTCGCCATTTTAGCCCACAACGTAAATTTTAATATCTACGTTTTAGCGATCTTAACCTCGTGCATGACTGGCTTGTATCTTTTCAGATACTTTTTGTTTACTTTTAGAATCCTACGATCTTCTGCCAGTTCCTCTATCTCATAAGCATTATTTGAAAACACCTTTAAAATTCGAAAAGGGCCTTCCCAATGTGGAGACCATTTACCTAAAGCTTGGTTCTTTTGATCTATAGGAAAACTAACTTTCCAAACTAAATCATTATTAACAAACACTTTACCTTTCACCTTTTTGTTATATGCTCTTGATACTCTTTCTTTTTGCCTTTTTATCATCTCCAATGCTCAAAGCCTTTCTTGGTCCAGATTAATTAATTCATTCATCATCATTTCCCAGTATATGTTTGGGGGAATTTCCTCTTGTCTCTGAATCCTGACTGATTGCAGGTATATCTCGACTGGAAGTACCGCATCATGTCCAAACGTAAGTTGGAATGGTGTAGTGTTGGTAGCTTCTTTGGGTGATGTTCGACAAGCCCAGAGTGCTAGGTCTAAAGTCTTGTGCCAATTCTTAGGTTTCTTCCCTACATGCTTCTTTATCAGACCAATTATTACTTTATTGGCTGCCTCGACTTGTCCATTCGCTTGAGCATAATAAGGCGTGGAAGTGAATAACTTGAACCCCATTTCTTTCGCAAATTATTGCATCTTTCGACCAGTAAACACTGATCCCTGGTATGTAGTTATACTTTCTAGGATTCTGAATCTATATAATATATGTTTTTGAATAAACTCAATTACAGCTTCTTGGTCTAAATTGGCTAGTGGTATTGCTTCAACACACTTGGTGAAATAGTCTATTCCTACCAATATATACCTCTGACCTTTGGATGATGTGGGTCAAATTTCTCCGATTAAGTCTAGTGCCCAACCTCTAAAAGGCCATGGTTTGATGATTGAACTTAATTCGTTAGCAGGAGCGTGTTGAATACTTGCGTGCTCTTGACACTCTTGGCAACCCTTGGCGAATTCTATGCAATATTTTAACATAGTGGTCCAATACATTCCATAACGAAACAACAACCATTTCATTTTGTGCCCCTCTTGATGAGCGCCACATGCCCCGCTGTGTACATTCGAAAGCGCCAAATAAGCTTCTACTTTGCCAAGACATTTTAGTAAGACCCCTTTAGGGGTTTTCTTGAACAATTCGTTTCCCATCAAGAAATATGATAAGGCTCTGTATTTTACCTTCCTGTCCGTATCTGTCGAAGGATCTTTTAAGTAGTTTACAATTGGACTCCTCCAATTTGTATCTGCTAAAGAGTCTACGTTTAATACTTCGAATTCTTCTTCATTGGCGAAACCTAATTGTGAATTCTCCAGGTCGCTTGGAGACAATTTTGTGGCCATTGCCTTTCCTCTTACCTCGATTAACTCTTCTAACTTTTCCTTCGATACTTTGTACCCTGAAGCTAATTGTGCCAAATCATTTTCTTCTTGATTGTTTATTCTTGAGACGTGTTTCAAATCCACGTATTCGAATTTTTTGAGCAACCTATTTGTCATGACAAAATACATGATCAGAATCTCTTTGATGCGTTTGTATTATTTTGTCAGTTACTTTATTACTAATTCCGAATCTCCTTTAATTTCGACTCTGGTTGCCCCCAATTCCAACAAGGCTTCAAGTCCTGCAAGCAATGCTTCGTACTCAGCTTCATTGTTGGATCATAGAGGGCCTTCTATCCTATACTTGAGTTTTGTTGGAATTCCTTCAGGAGAAATTATGAGTATTCCGACTCCACTCCATTCCTTGTGTGTCGAACCATCGAAATATAACTTCCAAGGTTTTAATTCAACATACTGTTGGGGGTTTTTGACCACTGAATGGTCTACAACAAAGTCTGATACGACTTGTCCTTTCATTGCCTTAAGAGGTTGAAAGATTAAGGAATACTCAGTGAGGGCCAAAGTCCACTTACCAATTCGACTATGCAATATTGGTTTAGATAGCATATGTTTAATAACATCAAAATGAGATGAGACATAAACATCAACTGGTTTTATATAATACTTAAGTTTTATACAAGAGAAATATAAACAAAGGCAGAGTTTTTTTATGGTAGTATACCTAGTCTCTGCATCATTAAGTACCCTACTTAAATAATAAATGGCACTTTCGATGCCATTTTCATCTTCTAGCACCAACATGCTACCTATTGTAGTATCGGAAGCTGAGATATAAAGTCTCATATGCTTCTTCCCATTTGAGGTGATAAGATGGGTGGGTGCGTCAAATATTGCTTGATTTTATCAAAAGCTTCTTGATGCTCAGCGTGCCATTCGAACCTTCCTTGCTTCAGACGAAGTAGGGGGAAAAAGCTTGCGTACGCCCACTCAAATTAGAGATAAACCTTCTCAAGAAGTTTATCTTTCCCAATAGTGATTGCAATTCCTTCTTCGTGGACGGAGGTTTCGTATCCATAATGGCCTTCGTTTTATTTTGGTTAATTTCTATTCCCTTCTTATGGACTACGAAGCCTAAGAAATCTCCTGCCTGCACAAAGAAAGCACACTTAAGGGGATTCATCTTCAAGCCATGTTTTCTCATTCTTTCGAATGATTGGCGGAGATGATCGAGATGACTGTCATCAGAAACATATTTTATTAGGATGTCATCTATGTACACCTGCATAAAAGTTTCTATAAAATCATGAATTATAGAACTCATTGCTCTTTGATAAGTTTCCCCAGCATTTTTCAAACCAAAAGGCATAACGACCCATTCATAGGTTCCTATTGCCCCAGGACAACGAAAAGCTGTTTTGGACACATCTTCTTCTGCAATGAAAATTTGGTTGTATCCTGAATACCCATCTAGCATACTTAGATATTCGTAGCCTGCGGCTGAGTCTACTAACATCTCTGCCACAGGCATAGGATATTCATCTTTAGGGGTCGCTGCATTCAGATCACGAAAATCTATACATACCCTTAAAGAACCATTCTTTTTAATAATAGGTACTATATTAGCAATCCATTCGACATACCTCGTAGTCCTAATGAATTTGCAACGAAGTAGTCTTTCAACTTCTGCTTTAATCTTCGAGAGAATCTCTGGCGCGAATCTTCTAGGGGTTTGCTTGATGGGCTTCTTCCCTTCTGTTATTGGCAACCTCAATTCGATCAGGTCTCTTTCTAAACCAGGCATCTCATCATAGTCCCAGGCGAAGCAATCTTTATTTTCTTTTAGTAACACAATGACCTTTGTTTTTAGGGCTTGCTCCAATTTTACGTTGATATATGTCACCCTCTTCCGACTCCCGTCTCCAAGATCTACTTCTTTGAGTGGGTCTTGAGCTAACATCTTTATATTTGGTGCCATTGGATCCTTTTCGAATCCCAAAGGTTCTTCATCATAAACTGCGTCTAATCTTTGACTTGCTCTTTCGCTTGAAACTTGTTCGTCATACATCTTAGCGTCAGGTGGTTGTGGAATAAAGTGTATCCCTGGGCCTGGTACTTCTAATTCTTTTTGTATGGCCTCGACAACCATGTTTGATAGTGAAGGATAAAAAAACACTTAGAAAGGGGGGGTTTGAATAAGTGTGACTTTAAAAACTCTTAAGATAAAAACAATGAACACAATATTTTTATCCTGGTTCGTTGTTAACTAAACTACTCCAGTCCACCCCCTTAGAGTGATTTACCTCACATGAGGATTTAATCCACTAATCAATCTTGATTACAATGGTTTTCCACTTAGATACCCTCTAAGTCTTCTAGAGTATTCTGATCACAACCTGATCACTCTAGGAACACAGTGCTTAGATACCTTCTAAGACTTTCTAGATAATCCGATCACAACTTGATCTCCTCTAGTTCTTTACAAATGAATGTAAACAAATTCTTACAAGAGTTATACAATGCTTCTTAAAAGCTATAATCACAACTGTGATATTTCTCTTAAAGTTTAAGCTTAATCTCACTAAGATATTACAACAGTAATGAAGTGAGGTTGGAGATGAAGTTTGAGAGCTTTTGAATTTGACAGTGTTTCTGTATGTTTGCGCAAAGTGTTGTCTTCAGCTTCTCATCAGAACTTCTATTTATAGGCGTTTGAGAAGATGACCGTTGGGAGCATTTAATGCGTTGCGTGATCCGTACAGCATTGCATTTAATGTTTCACTCTTTTGTCAACTACCTCGAGACTTGCTTTTCCTGCTATTACTGACTTTATCGTTAATAGCTTCTAACGTTCCTTTTGTCAGTCAGCGTAGCCTGCCATCTTGTACTTGCTTCTGATCTGATCTTTGTAGATACAACGTTTGAATATATCAGAGTCATAGCAGCTTGGTGCAGAGCATCTTCTTGTCTTCTGACCTTGAAGTGCTTCTAGCGTGATATCATGAGAACTTCAGTGCTTCTGCTCCTGATCTCAAGTTCTTCTGATGCTTCAATAGACCATGTTCTGATTCTGCTTGACCATCTTCTGATGTCTTGCCAGAGCATGTTCTGATGTTGCATGCTGAACCTTCTGAGTAAGTGCTTCTTGCGCTGAATTTTCGCATACTCTTTATATATTTCCTGAAATGGAAGTTGCATAGGATTAGAGTACCACATTGTCTCAAGCAAAATTCATATACATTGTTATCATCAAAACTAAGAATATTGATCAAAACAATTCTTGTTCTAACAGAAAGTTCGGCCTCAGGAGCCGCTTTTCTTTTATTCTCGGCTATATAAGCCGAAATCTTTTCGAAGAAAGATAACTCAGACATATTCAACGTCTTCATCCCAGCCAGTTGGTCGTGTTCCTGGTAATCCTTCGATGTGTTCTGTATCTTCGGGATCTCCCATTATTTCTCTGTTCCACTGAAATCCACTAGGGTGGAGAGATAAATAGTACAGAGCATTCTTATTTGGAGAGTATATATCTTCTGCTGCTTGGCATGGCCCTATGTTGGCTAAGTTTTTGTCGAAACTTGTTTTGTTGACTTGGTTTACTTCATACATATAGTAACTTTGGTCTCCTTCATTATTTTCGACTATTCCATCTTCTCTCCAGATAGTTAACCTTTGATGCATTGTTGAAGGTACGGCAGCAACTCCATGAATCCATTCTCTTGCCAACAAAAGGTTATAGTTCGCATTCGCTGGTATTACCATGAACATAGTTGGCCTTGTGAGTGAACCTATAGTTAGATTTACTTGGATAACTCCTAAGGTATGTCCTACTTTCCCTTCATAGTTGGACAAAACCATGTTACGTGGCTTTATGTCTGTGTCGAACATGCCAATCCTCTTCAGCATATATTGGGGCATTAAGTTCACCGCTGCCCCTCCATCAACGAGGTAAAGAGGTTTCAGATGATTCCTCATACCCTGATCAGGTCTTTCAAAGAATGCATTCTGCTCTTCGACAGCACCATTATTCAGCACATAGTAACACACTGGTTTGTGTTTCGCCATTTCTTCTTCGTTAGCTTCCTCGCAATCTTTGACTTCCATCTCTTGATAATATTCATGGGGAAGAACTGACACCACATTGCAGTTGAAATTTATAGATGAAACTCTGTCTGAGTCGAAATCATTAGTCATCCTGTAACACCATTCTAAACCCCGCGGCAATTTAAATAAATAATCAGAGTAAAAACATACACACAAGGGTGCCACAATTATTTAAAATAAATGAACCAATCATGGTCAAAGTCATGCTTCATTAGGAAACGGTTCACCAAAACATAATCATGTTTATTACAGCGGAATACGAAACATCATCAAATACAACCAAACAGAAATATAATCCAACACCAAATAAAAAAATGGAATAATCTCATAAAACTCTAAAACTATCGTTCCCTAGGGTTACAGATCAGAGCATGACCGACACGACCCAATATAAACGGATAAACTCTACGAGTCATCCTCACCAAGCACTAATGCCGCTACTCCTCAATCTGAAAATGACAACATGTAAGGGTGAGTCTCATTCTCAATTAGTAAATCTCATGTAATTCATAAATAACAAGCATCATAATATACCGTTCACCCAATTATACATATTCAGATTCACACAATAATAGATTACAATACATAACACAGAAATCCATACAATCATGTTATGACGAAATGCAACGACACAACCGACACTATGCATGTGGTACCAATAAACCGTGGAATCAATCCACCTAACCGATCTACGCCTCATCGAGATACGGCCCACCGACACAATTTCCGCACAATGGGAAATATGTCCACCAACGATCCAAACATCACCGGGATCCAACATCAAATGCATATGAATGAATGAAACACACATAACATACTTAAAAACATCACCTAATCACGATGAACAATTCACCTCAACACCACATCACCGAATAAGTATGTACATGTTTTCAATATCATTGAAATAGTCATGCATTCATCAAAATCATAATAATAATCACAACCAATTCATCATCACATCAAACACATTGTCACACCTATCTCGTATGCACACAATGTTCAATTCTCATCAAGTAATTAAATCGAGTTTTAAAGGAATAAAGTCGGCTACTGCCCATATTCATCATCCATCATATAAAACATTTAATTACTTGCACAACGCTCAAATTAGCACTAAGAAATGATTCACGGATCAAAAGATACGTTATTTTAAAGTTTTAGAAAATTCTCGCTCAGCAAGGTTCGCTCAGCGAAGCAAGGCAGAAGCGAAATCCTTCAGACCTCCGTTCAGCGGACCTCTAGCGACGTCCAACAGAAACGAACTACGTTGGGACCTCCGCTCAGCGGACCCCCTCCGCTCAGCGGACCTGCGATTTCAGCAAACCCCAAGTCTGCGACAGACCCTGCGATTTTACACCCTTTTCACCCAAAAACGATTCCAGACATCACATACAGGCATACAATCATCATATATTCAATTATACACCACAAAACATCATTTAAACGCATTATTAACCAAATAGTTCACACAATTATCATCAATTCAAGCCAATTATAACAACCTAACCTAACAACCCCAATGTCTAATTGAATCAAACCATACATCAATCTACCTATTACCTAAGACCACATAAGAGATACTAAAAGGAAGAGTCCCCCCTTACCTCGATGAATCTCTTGAATGCTTTCCTTCCGGTTCCATGTTCTTGCCTCTTTCTCTTCTCTTGCCCTTTTTCACGTGTTCTTCCTTTCTCCCCAAATGGTTCGTTTTTTCTTAGTTTATGAAAACTAAAAATAAAATAAATTAACCACAACTTAGTAAAAGGCCTAACTAATTAGCACCCCTCTTTTACTAACATCGCACCATAAGCCCAATAGCTTTACTCCATCATTTTCCAATTAAATCCAATTAAAATACTAAAATTCCACTTATTTAATTTAAATCCAAATCAAATTAATAAACTGAAATTATGGGGTGTTACAACTCTCCCCCACTAAAAGAGTTTTCGTCCTCGAAAACATACCTTAGACGAAAAGTTCCAGGTAAGAGTCCTTCATCTGGCTCTCTAACTCCCATGTAACATTTCCACCGACCGGTCCTCCCCAAACCACTTTCACTGTTGCTATCTCTTTACCCCGCAACTGCTTCACTTTACGATCCTCAATCCTCATAGGTAATGTCTCTACAGTCAAATTATCTCGCACCTGTACATCATCTACCTGAATCTCATGAGACGGATCCGCAACGTATTTCCTCAACTGAGATACATGGAACACATCATGCAAATTAGCGAGTGCAGGCGGTAAAGCAATCTGATAAGCAACCTTTCCAATCTTCTTAGTAATCTAAAATGGACCAATGAAACACAGAGTTAACTTCTTCGACTTCAAGGCTCTCCCAATGCCAGTCATCGGAGTAACCCGCATGAACACATGATCTCCCTCCTTAAATTCAATATCCTTCCTTCTTTTGTCATGGTAACTTTTCTGACGACTCTGAGAAGCTCTCATCTTCTCCTGAATCATCTTGATCTTTTCTGTAGTTTGTTGCATAATCTCCGGTCCAACCACCGCATTCTCTCCAGATTCGTACCAACACAATGGCGTTCTACATCTCCTACCATACAATGCTTCAAACGGAGCCATACCAATACTCGAATGATAACTATTGTTGTAGGTAAACTCAATCAAAGGTAAGTAACTATCCCAAGCACCACCTTTTTCCAATACACATGCTCGCAACAAATCCTCTAACTATTGAATCGTTCTCTCCGTCTGACCATCTGTCTGTGGATGATAAGCAGAACTCAATCTCAACTTAGTACCTAAGGCTTCCTGCAATCCTGTCCAGAACTTAGAAGTAAACCTCGGATCTCTATCTGACACAATACTAGCCGGAACACCATGCAAACTCACTAGCTTCTCAACATACAACTGAGCCAACTTCTCCATCGGATAATCCATTCTTATTGGAATAAAGTGAGCAGATTTCGTCAACCTGTCTACAATAACCCAGATAGAATCACAATTCTTGCTCGTTCTAGGTAAACCAGATACAAAGTCCATAGAAATTCTATCCCACTTCCAATCCGGAACAAACAACGGTTCCATCAATCCAGACGGTTTCTGATGCTCAATTTTCGACTTCTGACAAATTAAGCAAGCATAAACAAACTCAGCAATTTCCTTTGTCATTCCAGGCCACCAAAACAACTTCTTCAAGTCATGATACATCTTGGTAGCACCAGGATGATTACTCAATCCACTTCGGTGTCCTTCTTCCATAATACTCTTTCTGATCTCAACAACATCGGGTACACACACTCGGTCTCCAAACCTTATAACACCATTCTCATCGACTCGAAATTCACCTCCTCGACCTTGGTTAATCAATGTCAACTTATCTACCAAGCCAACGTCAGATTTCTGCCCATTTCTAATCTCCTCAAGGATGCTATTAGTCAACTTCAACATTCCCAACTTAACACTATTGGAAGTACTTTGGCATACTAAACTCAAATCTCGAAATTGCTCGATTAAATCCAATTCTCGCACCATTAACATAGACATATGCAATGACTTCCTACTTAATGCATCAGCAACCACATTTGCTTTACCAGGATGGTAATTCAAACCGAAATCATAATCTTTCAGAAATTCTAACCATCTCCTCTGCCTCATATTAAGTTCCTTCTGATCGAAGAGATACTTCAAACTCTTATGATCGCTGAATACTTCAAATCGAGAACCATAAAGATAATGTCTCCACAATTTCAACACAAACACCACAGCCGCCAATTCCAAATCATGAGTCGGATAATTCCTTTCATGAATTTTCAACTGTCTTGAAGCATAAGCTACTACCTGCTTATCTTG
The DNA here is from genome assembly GCF_029867415.1 of Vicia villosa. Taxonomy (NCBI): domain Eukaryota; kingdom Viridiplantae; phylum Streptophyta; class Magnoliopsida; order Fabales; family Fabaceae; genus Vicia; species Vicia villosa. The sequence goes on along the minus strand of NC_081185.1, from coordinate 76,709,567 downwards.
CATCAAAACACCACCTAAACCCATTAGTGAAGCATCACAGTACACATTGAAAGACTTCGCTGGATTAGGCAAAATTAAGATCGGAGCACTTGTCAATCTTTTCTTCAATTCTTGAAAACCTTTTTCACATTCTGAATCCCATACAAATACCTGTCCTTTTCTTGTTAACTTAGTCATTGGTAAAGCCAACTTTGAAAATCCTTCAATGAACTTTCTATAGTAACCTGCCAGACCAAGAAAACTATCAATCTCTGAAGCATTCTTTGGCGTCTCCCACTGAGATACTGCTTCTACCTTCATAGGATCCACCGCGATACCATTCTTCGAAATTACATGGCCAAGAAAACTTACTTTCTTCAACCAGAATTCACATTTAGACAATTTCGCATACAACTTCCTCTGCTTCAATAGCTCCAATACCACTCTCAAATGCTCTGCATGTTCTTCATCACTCTTCGAGTAAATTAGAATCTCATCAATGAACACTACCACAAACTTGTCAAGATACGGGTGAAATATCCTGTTCATATACTCCATGAAAACACCAGGTGCATTAGTAGCTCCATAGTGTCCATACCTCGTTCGGAATGCTGTTTTCTGAATATCTTCCGCCTTCACACGAATTTGGTGATATCCAGACCTCAGATCAATTTTGCTAAACACACAAGCTCCAACCAGCTGATCCATCAAATCATCAATCCTTGGCAACGGGTATCGGTTCTTGATTGTCACCTTGTTCAATTGTCTATAATCAACACATAGTCTCATTGAACCTTCTTTCTTCTTAACCAACAGTACCGGTGCACCCCACGGTGACACACTAGGACGAATAAACTTCTTTTCCAACAATTCCTCTAATTGTTTCTTCAGTTCAGTCAATTCCGATGCCGACATGCGATACGGTGCCATCGACACAGGACTAGTTCCAGGAATCAATTCTATAGCGAACTCCACTTCTCTTTCAGGTGGCATCTCATTAACATCTCCTGGAAATACTTCTGGATACTCATTCACAACTCGTAGTTTACCAGTATTATCGCCCCCTTTCACTTCCATCGAAGAGCACAACATAAATACCACTGCTCCATCATTGACAGCTAAATTCATCCGTTTGACTGACATAGTCAAATCCTCAACACTAACCTCTTCAGGAAAGATAACCGTCTTCGTAGAACAATTGTTATGAACTCGATTAAATTGTAACCAGTTCATCCCCAAAATGATGTCAAGTTGTTCAAGAGGAAGGCACACTAAGTCCATTCCAAACTTTCTACCAAATATGTCAATAGGACAGTTCAAACAAGCAGAAGAAGTAGTTACTGAACCCGACGCAGGAGTGTCAATAACCAGACTTCCATGAATAATAGATATTTCTAATCCCAATCGTTTAGCACAATCCAATGAAATGAACGAATGAGTCGCTCCAGTATCAATAATGGCAACTAAAGGTGTGTCATGGATAAAACACGTACCTTTAATCAGACGATCTTCCGGAGTAGTCTCTGACCCAGACAAGGCAAAGACTTTTCCACCAGCCTGATCCTTCTTCGGTTTAGTGCAGTGTGGAATGATGTGACCCTCTTCGCCGTAATTATAGCAAGTCACGATCTTCACCCTACAATCAGAAGCAATATGACCCGTCTTACCACACTTGAAGCATTTCTTTTCTCCACTCTTGCACTCATTCCTTCTATGCCCAGTCTCACCACAGTTATAGCACCTAACGGGAGCACCAGAATCTCCCCCACTAGGCCTCTTCCAATCCCCAGCTCTAGGATTTCCTCTACCATATGGCTTACCTCTATCCATAGGCTTCTTACCTTTATTGTCAACCAACTCGCGAGAGTGAGATGACTTCAGCTTAAGGTTATCCTCTTCGAAGATCCTACTACAGTCCACCAAATCGACAAATCGCCGAATCCTCTGATACCGGATTCCTTGCTTGATCTCATCACGAAGACCATTCTCAAACTTGATGCACTTTGAGAATTCACTAGCCTCGTCATTGTTGTAGTGAACTTAGTACTTCGCCAACTCAACAAATTTCAAAGCATACTCTGGTACCGTCATATTACCCTGAGTCAGCTCCAAAAATTCAGTCTCTTTCCTGCCTCGAACGTCTTTAGGAAAATACCTCCTCAGAAACTCTCTCTTGAACACAGCCCAAGAAATAGCTACACCATCAGCCTCCAATTCAGCCTTGGTAGCCATCCACCAGTCATCAGCCTCTTCAGACAACATATGAGTACTATACCTCTTCAGGTTCTCAGCACAATCGATGACTCTGAAAATCCTCTCGATCTCCTTAAGCCACTTCTGAGCACCTTCAGGATCATGCGTGCCCTTGAACAATGGAGGATTGTTCCTCTGAAAATTGTTCAGTTGCCTGTCAGCACCAATCACCGCTCCATTGACATTCCCTCCCAGCACACCATTAATCATGCCCAAAGCCTCAGCGATAGCATCGTCGTTTCTTCCACCTCTTCCAGCCATTGTTCTGCTAATCCACAAAATAATTCCATTAGAATCAAAGTATCGACAGTGATAACTCGCACTCATCGCATACAAAAGGGAAAGACTGACACTAAGACTCTGGTCACAACGACCAACTATGCTCTAATACCACTATTGTAACACCCTTCTAAATCCTGCGGTAATTTAAATAAATAATCAGAGTAAAAACATACACACAAGGGTGCCACAATTATTTAAAATAAATGAACCAATCATGGTCAAAGTCATGCTTCATTAGGAAACGGTTCACCAAAACATAATCATGTTTATTAGAGCGGAATACGAAACATCATCAAATACAACCAAACAAAAATATAATCCAGCACCAAATAAAATGGAATAATCTCATAAAACTCTAAAACTATCGTTCCCCAGGGTTACAGATCAGAGCATGACCGACACGACCCAATATAAACGGATAAACTCTACGAGTCATCCTCACCAAGCACTAATGTCGTTACTCCTCAATCTGAAAATGACAACATGTAAGGGTGAGTCTCATTCTCACTTAGTAAATATTATGCAATTCATAAATAACAAGCATCATAATATACCGTTCACCCAATTATACATATTCAGATTCACACAATAATAGATTACAATACATAACACAGAAATCCATACAATCATGTTATGACGAAATGCAACGACACAACCGACACTATGCGTGTGGTACCAATAAACCATGGAATCAATCAACCTAACCAATCTACGCCTCATTGAGATACGGCCCACCGACACAATTTCCGCACAATGGGAAATATGTCCACCAACGATCCAAACATCACCGGGATCCAACATCAAATGCATATGAATGAATGAAACACACATAACATACTTAAAAACATCACCGAATCATGATGAACAATTCACCTCAACACCGAATAAGTATGTACATGTTTTCAACATCATTCAAATAGTCATGCATTCATCACAATCATAATAATAATCACAACCAATTCATCATCACATCAAACACATTGTCACACCTATCTCATATGCACACAATGTTCAATTCTCATCAAGTAATTAAATAGAGTTTTAAAGGAATAAATTCGGCTACTGCCCATATTCATCATCCATCATATAAAACATTTAATTACTTGCACAACACTCAAAACGACACTAAGAAATGATTCACGGATCAAAAGATACGTTATTTTAAAGTTATAGAAAATTCTCGCTCAGCAAGGTTCGCTCAGCGAAGCAAGGCAGAAGCGAAATCCTTCAGACCTCCGCTCAGAGTGTGGTGTCGTTTTCTTTACCTCCCCGTTTCACTTGGGAGGACGGCACGCTAGACCCTTCACGCGAAATTTGGAAGGAGAATGCGCCCGTGGTGGGATGAATTTTGTTTCAGTTCTTCCTACGATATCACACGAACTTTCTTATTGGTCCTACGAGTAGGAAAGGGAAAAAAAGATCTCAACTAAACCCTAGGAGTTTGCTAAGTGTGGGGATTTCACCTAGACTAGAAATTCTGGAGTCCGGGGGGTCGGTTATACATAGGGAAGTGTTTAAACACCCTACATATCTGTAGTACTCTACAGGAACCTTCTCTGTGTCATTGTGATTGTGTTTGCTGCTAATGATTGGGAAAGTTTCTCCTTTGTGTTAGGAGAGAGAATTGAATTGATTAAAGAAAGACAGACAGATAGACAGACTGACTATTTTTGGTATTTTATTAGCTCGCTGAGATTCCTTGTGAACCTCATGCCTACATATCCCTAGTGGAAGTCAGAGCTTAATGTAGTTCGGGGAACTAACTAGGGAAATTAAATGTTTTTGGTGCCTTGCTTGAAGCTCAAGGTTGAAGCTTGGAATTAAATCTCTGTTTACAATAAAGAGACATGAAATCATCTTTACAGAGAGGTATTTGTACTATTCTACCACAAACATTTAAAGGAGTGACAGAATAACTGGATTCATTTCATTCAAGAGGGGGACCTTACTTGTGTGTGCAAGTATGCCAGTCAGATGCCTCTTAAATGAAAGAAAGATGCTCGTCCAAATTAGGGAAAGTGTACAAGTCTGGGGATGTGCCAGAGCATGTCTTTCAGAGTCCTAAATGGGAGACTTTGATTGAAATTGAAATTGAAATGTTTGTTTGTTTGAATGTGGTAGAGTAGTAAAAATATCTCTCTATAGAGATAAGCTATGTCTATCTACTGTATAAAAGATTTGACTTTAGCTGGCTTGTATGAGGCCCAAGCTTGAGGCTTTTTGATTGATTTATTAATATTATTGACTCTGGGTGATGACTCCACTGGGGATTAATTACAGGGTATTTTTGTGTTCTGTACAAAGCCAAGAATTGAGGCTGACTCTATTTAGGGAGACTCTATTTGTGTGCCTTGTACAAAGCCCAAGGTTGTGGCTAACTGCTGAGGATAACTGAATTTTTGAGACTATGAATGACTCTATTTTGTGTGCCTTGTACAAAGCCCAAGGTTGTGGCTGACTCTAGCTAGGGAAAACATTATTTTCTGCCTTGTACAAAGCCCAAGGTTGTGGCTGACTCTTAAATAAACTGAGTATGGATGACTCTATGGGGAAAAGATCCTAGGTGTTAGGAATCTTTGACACATGAAAATATGGTTTATCTGTCTTGTACAAAGCCCAAGGTTGTGGCTACTGAGTGATGAAGAACTCACTGGGGAGACTCTATTATCTGCCTTGTACAATGCCCAAGGTTGAGGCTGACTCTTGACAGGGGAGTTTTATTGTTTGGTGCCTTGTATGAAGCCCAAGGTTGAGGCTAACTATTTTTGTTGGTTTTGACTCTACTGAGGAGATTTTATTTATTGAAAGAATGTTTTTCTTTGGAAGCTAACCCTTTCCAGGGATTTTGACTCAGCTGGAGAAATTATTTGGTAAAAGACTGACTTTATCATGTTTTTTGGAGGCTGACCCTTTCCAAGGGTTTTGACTCTTTTGGGGAAATTATCTCCTAAGAGAAATGAATCTTTATTTTTTGACATTTTTATTAATTGACTTTGGAGGCTAACCCTTTCCAGGGAATTTTATTGAAATGATGGATTGATTTACTTGACTTTGGAGGCTAACCCTTTCCAGGGGTTTTTTGACTGAAATGAATGGATTGATTTTAATTGACTTTGGAGGCTAACCCTTTCCAGGGGTTTTATTGAAATGATTGGCAGAAAGATTATCTAGTGGAGACTTCTTGTTTAAAGCCCAAGATGAAGGCTGACTCATGCTGAGGATAAGAAAATATGGATCCTAGACTCTGCTAAGGAAGATTGATGAAGATAAGGGTGACAGAGACTGTCCATGTCTCTCATTCCAAAAGGTGTACTCAATGTAAAATTGAGACAAACTTAGCTTGTTTAAAGTCTGGTTTAAATTGGAAGAAACTCACTAGGGTAGGCTAAAAGGTGACTAAAGACCTGTTCCTATGTTTATAAGAAACCTGATGGGTCCTTGTATACAAGCTCAAGAGGAAGCTGGAAATGCTTTCAAGAAGCCTGTGGGTCCTTGTACAAAGCCCAAGAGGAGGCTAATCGAGGGTCCTTGTTATAGCACAAGAGAAAGCTATGTGGTTTTGAACTTATTTTGGCTCTAAGCAAATGGGTAAGAGGTTTCACCGGGAATAATTCCTCTTTGGGTGGATGTGTCCTATATTTTTGGATTCTAAGGTTTTTGCCAAGATGTTTCACCGGGAATAATTCATCTTGGTGGTTTGAACTACAGATCTCTAATTAGGAAAGAGCCTTCACCGGGAAGACATTCTCAATCCTAGGTCATATTCCTATAATATATATATATAGTTTAACTGTCCTAAGGTTTATACTCAAACGTAGTTCTAAACTAATATATGCACAGTTTATATTTGACAGTAATTTAAATAAAGACTGTAAATTGAAAGCTTGTAAAGCCTAACCTGGATGGAGTGGAGGCCATTGAAGAAGTATGTACAGAGCCTCAACAGTATTTTTGTTGTTTTGTTGATAACAGTTGAATATATATAATAAACAGTTAATGGTTTTTGAAAACAGAAGAAGTGAAGATGGACAAAGGTCACATAGGTATCTGAAGAGTTTCACCGGGAATAATGCCCTTCAAATACCAGAAGAATGTTTTGAAAACAGAAAGAAGATTTTGAAAATACAGTTTTGAAAACAAGCTAAGAAGAGAAGGTGTTTGGGACTTACACTCTATTAGAGGCCCAGTACTTTACAGTACTGGTGTAAAAGCAATTTGAAAATGATTTGGAATGATACAAGGTTTTGTTGTTTGAAAACCCTAATCATTTGATTTATTCGGAGATTGAAAACAGTTTTGAAAATTGACAAAAGTCAACTTAATTAAGGTAAAAATAAAGATTTTTAACTAATTAAGACCTAAACAATTAGAGTTTTATCATAAACTTATTTACAAAATGATTAGGTTAAAACAAAGTGAAAATATACATTTAAAGTATTTAAGAAAAAACTTAAAACATACTATTTTAAACCTAATTAAAACACATGAAATAAATAATATTTTTATGATTTTTTTTATTATTTACAAAATAGATATATTAAATGACAAGTGTGTGAAAAATGAAGTGAAAATGATTTAATTTGATAGGTGAATTATTCATGTGAAGTTGTGAAGAAAATAAAAGAAATTATGTGTTAAAAAATAGTTTTTGGCCCTTGGAGGATTTGAACCCACGCCCTTGAAGTCACCAGCCCAAAACAACACCACTGAGCCAACGCGCGCTTGGTGATAATAACTCTCACTCAATTGGTTATGTTTCAAAACAAGTGATAAATCATTGAAAAATAAAAGAATCAAAAAGTCTGGGGCGAGGGGGATTCGAACCCCAGACTTTGGACACGCGCAACACACAAACACTCTTTACCACTGGGCTGTAACGATTTAGTCGTTTATAAAACAACTTCCATTCAAAATAAAATAAACTTTGGCCCCAGATTTAAATTTTGCGCGCCATGGCCATAGTCATCTTCTTCCTCGAGCTCAAGAATTTTCAAAATCCTAACTCTCTGGTTTCTCAACTAAATGACATGATGTAAACATCAATCTTGTTCTAAATTTCCTCACGAATCCAGATATGTAACTAACATTTATTTATATGAACTATAGCTACCTAATTTCTCAGAAAACTCTAAGAACACATGAACCCTAAATTTGAAATTAAATGACAAACAAGATGAATAAATGAAAGATGATAGAGGGTTTTCAATCCTCTGATGATGCTAAACAAGATAGAATTGAGCTTTAACTCAAAGAGTGCTTAAATTAAAGAGGTGAGGTTCAGAGACTTACCTCTGAAAATGGAGGTCGTGAGGGTGATGGAGAACACCTGGACTTGAATGAATGATCTCAATAGCTTCCTTGAGACTCAATGATGCTAACTGAATGCTTATTGGAGCTTGAATCCTCCTGAATTGCTCTATGGACCTCCTTTGATTTGAGCTTCAAGTAGACATGGAGGTTGTTGAATTTGGAGTTACAGACGAGCTGCAGCCATCTGGTTAGCTTCACTATGACCTGAGGAGTGTGCCTGGATGATTGGCTTGGCTTGAAACCTCCTGAATTACTCTATGGACCTCCAACTGCAACAGCCCCAAGTGAGAGGTGAAGATGATGATTCTTCACTTACAGAAGTGTTTCAGAGGTCTGGATCACCTCTAAATGACTTCCCTAATGTGTTTGAATACTTAATTCCAAAGGAAGAGCTTTGGTTTGAAGAATCCGAGTCTTCTTGCCAAAGAACCTTTGAAAACCTTAAGTATGAAGAAAGAAGAGAGAAAGCAAGAATTTTGTTGCTTTTGTGTGGTTTCTGAATGAGAAAGAGGCCTCTATTTATAGGCAATTGGTTCAGAGCAATTGATCATAGTAAGCTTGCTTAGTGTAGTGAGTTTGGTTTCTTAGCCATGAAGGAATTCAAAGAATATTCCAAGTGCAATGATGAGCTCTTTGATACCACTCCCTAGCCATCGGTTTTGCTTGATCTTAGGGGACCAAATGGCTGCAGAAATGAGCTCCAATTGGTTGGGAGAAGATTCCTTTGATGAATCACCAATTTGTCATAAATTCAAAAATGCAATCATTACATAATCACATGCCTTTGTTTTTGGGAATCTTCTCTAATCCTTATGCAATGATGGAAATTGATGTATGGTATGGTTTCAGATGCATTAGAGGTCGTGTAGCATCACTTAGTGAAGCAAAATGCACAAAATTGCAAAGTTTCAAATTGTACATGACCTATAATTTTACTTCATGAGGCCAACTTTGAACAAGCATAACTCCTAGCTCAAATTGAATTTGGAGAAGGTTGAACACAATTTGGAAAGCCCTAAACATCTACTTCAAATCATTAGTTTGGAGTTTCTTCAGAATCCTTTGGCAAATTTGTGAAAAATGAGGCCAAAGTTGGAAGAAAACTAGGTTAAAACACTTAGAAAAATTTCTAAGTGTTTATGACCTAAAACTCCAAAATTTCCAAAACTCTTAAATGATTGATCTTTTGAAAAAAGTTCCTTTGTAAGATGTTGTTTTATTTTGCAAGATCTACAACTTTCATGTTGGAAGTTTTTTGAGTTGTGTAGGTGAAATTTTGAGTTCTCACCATGCCTTAAAAAACCCTAATTCCCGACTTTTTGCTCCTTGATGAATTTCTTTGAATTTCTTTGGTCAGATGACTTCATTATCCATATATTGATGATATTGATCCTTAAAAGTCATGGTTTGACCAAAAATCTCAAAAGTCAATGGTGATCCCATACAGTTGACTTTTTCCTAGTAAGGTGAGATTTTGGACTTTTGTGTAGAATCAAGATCTTCTCCTCAAATGAATGATGTAAATGGATTATATTGAGGTAGTAGAGACTCTTGAATCATGTCTTGAGTTTTGGATCCATGCCCTGATTAAAAGTCAACTATCTTGGTGAATTAGGTCAAAAACCCTAATTGTCGACCAGAGGACAATGATGACTGTAGACTTTGAACTGAGGTGTAATGTCCAGTGGATCTTGTCATATGAGTTATTTGAAGATGATTGATGTCTTTGAATGGTTCCCTGGGGCTTTTTAGGGTTTCCCAAAGGTGATCCCTGATTTTAGTCCTTGATAGGCTCCAAACCCTAGTCTGTTGATCTGAGTAATTCTGTACTTAGATGACTGGGTGTCTAATCAATCATAGGTGAAATAATGAAGCCTTTGAGTCTTATGATTGTATTAGAGACTAATCCCTCTATTGATTGATCCTTTGCCTGAGTTTTCTTGTCTTTGAACACCCTCGATTGAATGCCAGACTGCCCTGGGTACTTACTTTGACTTGATGAAAATCCTGAAGATATGTCATCTCAGGGGGGTCAAAAATTAGGGTATGACACAGAGGACCTCTAGCGACGTCCAACAGAAACAAACTACGTTGGGACCTCCGCTCAGCGGACCTGCGATTTCAGCAAACCCCAAGTCTGCGACAGACCCTGCGATTTCACACCCTTTTCACCCAAAAACGATTCCAGACATCACATACAGGCATACAATCATCATATATTCAATTATACACCACAAAACATCATTTAAACGCATTATTAACCAAATAGTTCACACAATTATCATCAATTCAAGCCAGTTATAACAACCTAATCTAACAACCCCAATGTCTAATTGAATCAAACCATACATCAATCTACCTATTACCTAAGACCACATAAGAGATACTAAAAGGAAGAGTCCCCCCTTACCTCGATGAATCTCTTGAATGCTTTCCTTCCGGTTCCACGTTCTTGCCTCTTTCTCTTCTCTTGCCCTTTTTCACGTGTTCTTCCTTTCTCCCCAAATGGTTCCTTTTTTCTTATTTTATGAAAACTAAAAATAAAATAAATTAACCACAACTTAGTAAAAGGCCTAACTAATTAGCACCCCTCTTTTACTAACATCGCACCATAAGCCCAATAGCTTTACTCCATCATTTTCCAATTCAATCCAATTAAAATACTAAAATTCTACTTATTTAATTTAAATCCAAATCAAATTAATAAACTGAAATTATGGGGTGTTACAACTCTCCCCCACTAAAAGAGTTTTCGTCCTCGAAAACATACATTAGACGAAAAGTTCCGGGTAAGAGTACTTCATCTGGCTCTCAAACTCCCATGTAGCATTTCCACCGGCTGGTCCTCCCCAAACCACTTTCGCCGTTGCTATCTATTTACCCCGCAACTGCTTCACTTTACGATCCTCAATCCTCATAGGTAATGTCTCTACAGTCAGATTATCTCGCACCTGTACATCATCTACCTGAATCTCATGAGACGGATTCGCAATGTATTTCCTCAACCGAGATACATGGAACACATCATGCAAATTAGCGAGTGCAGGCGGTAAAGCAATCTGATAAGCAACCTTTCCAATCTCTTTCACCTTGGATTCTTTTTTAGCTTTCTTCATTCTCTGGTGTCTCCTCCATTGAGACCTGGACATTGGATTCTTACCTTTGTAATTCTCAAGCCTGTACATTTCTCGATTTGACGTTTGGAACTGCCTTCTATATGCCATTGCAGTTCGTCCACCTTGGGCCCAACTTCGCCATTTGTTATTCCCTGCGCCAGCTTGTGTCCATCTGTCCATGGGTACTTCTGCTGGGAGTTTAAATGTCACTCTGCGAGCCTTAGGATGAGGGCTATCAGGCCTTCTTGATGATGTTCGATTATCAAACACGTACATGTTGGGATTGATTCCTTGAACATCCCAACCAGTAGAGAATGATATCCTTTCGAATGATTCTGCCATCAGATTATCATATACTGCCCCACACCTGGGACACATAATGATTTCGTTTTTTGCCTTATGACATCGAACCAAGAAACTTACAAGACTTTCACCAGGCCTTGGGTAAACCTTCAGCAACTGGTTTTCTTACCTCCAATGCCCCTACATTTTGTTTCGTTGGGCCCTTTCGTAGTTATCTTGAACCCTTCGATTCAGCATGATTGAGCATCTTGGACACATCAGCATTCGTCCAACATTCTTCTCATGGAACCTCCAGAGATAATCCTTCAAGCTTTCATTTGCCCTTGGATTTCCATAGTTTCCATTTTCCTTTTCTTTCACCAAACATTTTTCCAGTTCCTTAATTTCAGATAAAGGTTGTCCAACATTCACAATATTGACTCCTGCTGGGGGAACTTCAGAAATCCTTATTTTTTGGAGCTTCATCCTGAGGTCTTTAGTGGCCTCACTAGTTTTCTCCATAAGACCCTCAGTGGTCTTTGATTCGAATGATTCTTCAACGTCAGTATTGAAGATCACATTGTTACTTAGGATTTCAGTAGCCTGCTTTCCTGCTGAAACCATCTCCCATTCCGTGATATCAGCCTCAGACACATCCACCATGTTGATGTCGACTAGTTCAGCATAGTTGGTGTCAGCGACATTGAGGGGATCAGCATCGAACTTCATGTTGTTCTTTCCTTTGTCAGCGAACTTCAAACGACCATCCTTGATAGAATTTTGAATTAGATCCCTGAAAAGAAAACATTGTGAGGTTTTATGGCCTAAAAACCCATGATATTTACAAAAACCTCGTTTCTTCCGTTGTTCTAACGGAGGAACTTTAGAATTGGGAGGTACTATCATCTGGCCATCTTTTACTAATAAATCAAAAATTTCGTCACACTTAGTACGTGACGTCAAAAGTGTATGTTTTCTTTGGGAATTTGCCATTCTTGTCATTTTCGACAGGGTTTTTCCCATTAGAAGGAGTGAGCAATTTACAAGAGTATAGAGGTGCCTCTTTTAATTCGGCCAAGTCTATTTCGGCTTCATCGAAGCTATATGAATCATCAAAGGTTTCAACTTCGGCATCTTCAGCCTCAATATAGGCTACTCTCTCTTTCTTGTAATTCTTATTTGCTATGGCCTTTTCAGCTTTCAGTTGTTCGACTTGTCGAACTCTATCTGCCAACTGGGCCATATCTCTCAAATATTAAGTATCTAACTTCTTTCGACTAATTCATGTTCCGGAACAACTATGAAACATCTTGATTTCAATAAACAGAACCTATTCAAGTAGTAATCTATAGGCTCTGTGAATTTCCTCTTTAATGCTAGCCAGTTCTTTCAAACTAATCTTGGTTTGCCCCATGTAGAACTGTTCATGGAACAATCTCTCTAAATGAGCCCAAGTATCTTTCGAATTTGGAGGTAAGGTGGTGAACCACGTAAAAGCATTTTTTGTTAATGAACTAGGAAAATATTTGACTCAAATTCTCACTATTCGCTAGATCACCAGCCTCCGTCAAATATCGGGCTATGTGTTCCACAGTCGATTCACTAGTATCCCCTGAAAACTTTGTAAATTTGGGTACTTTGGTACATCTTGGTAATTCAGTTTGCATAATATGATCCGCTACAGGGGAGGTATAATTTGGACGTCGAAGTCCAGTATTAAGGCCGTTATTAGCCATAATCCTTTCGATCAGGGTTGTTAAATTATTTTTTGTCGCCATATTGTCTCTTCTAACCCTGTGTATTACTTCATCTGTATTTTACTCCATATTAACCACAACTACCCTAGGTTGTTCTTCAGGCACTTCCTGTTGAATAGTATTGGTTCTTCGGTTCTGATTCTCCAAATCTATCACCTGATTTCTCTCACCAGGCCTTTGCATAGGTGGTCGAACTAGATCTTAGACAGGTGTCAAGATTGGTTCATCTTCCTGAATGATAGCCTGGTTGTTCCTTCGTCTGGTAGACGTTTGAGGGGCTCCAAAGAAATCCGCTATACGTCCCATTTGTGAGGATATTCGTTGATATGTCTCCACATTATCCTGGTTAGTCCTGGTAATGTTCGTTATCAAGGGAGAAAAAATCGAACCCATTTCTCGAGCAAGTACACCCACCATGTCATGGTTGCTTGCATCCATCTCTTGCCTAAATGCTGCTTGGTTATTCGTGGTTAAAGTAGGCATTTGGCTCGATGGGCCTGGATTTTGTACACTTCGACCGATTGAACCTGCGTTTGGCGAGAACGTCGCCGTACCAGGTTGGGTGTATGTAGGTCTCGCGCCTTGTAATCCTGCCATATATGATGCTGGCATTCCATAGGGGTTCCAAGGCCTCTAACCCTCGAATGCTGTTGGTCTCGGGGTATATGGTGGTACCTGACTTGCAAAATTTGTCGAAAAATGTGGTATTTCTGTTGTGCCTGTAAAGGGTGGTACTGCAGTCGAACTAAGTACTGGTATTGTCCCTGTTGACATCGACGTAGTTTCAGGCATGGTTTGGGAATTACTTACGGCCACAGACCCTGTCGATGTGGGTATCTCTTGTGCTTCTGGCATGGAGGTCGAAGCATTTGTTTTACTTGCTGCTATCGTTCCTGACCCTTGTGAGGGATCTTGGTTTCCTCTTTCACTGGTTGAATTGACCATTTTCTTGTTGTACCTTCGTCTAGGAATTGGTTGTACACTGTTGGTTAATTTACCGCTCCTAAGGTTCATACAAGGTTTTGATATGTTCTAAACCTATAAGTCAAAAACAAGAATTTAAATGACAACTTTTTGACACCGTCCCACCGGGTGTGCCAATTTGCTTACGGTGATTTCCGGTAAACAACCACTAGTCTTCCAAATTATAAATATATTTTGGTTACTCGCAGGATCGACTAGATTGATCCTAGGACATGTGTCGAAAAGTTTACTTTCCAGATGATTTGGTTCATGTTCTCTTGGGTTTTATTGGTTTATAAGGTTATATATAGGTTATGGTGTGAATGTATAAACAACTTGCAAAATAAACTAAATAAATGCACAATGAAAAGTAAATATGTTAGAAAATAAGCGTAAGTAAAACTTCGACGAGAATGTAAACGGAATGAAAAATGCAGGAATGGAAAGACTTGACGAAAAAGTAAAGAAACTTAAATTGAAAAGACTTGGCAAAAAAGTAAAGGAATTTAAAAGATACTTCGATTCTGTAATAGAAATACAAACATATGTAAGGTGTTGGTGTTACACGTACATTTCTCAGCAACAACTCTTTCTCTCAACGCTTGATACTTGAGTGATTTGTGAGTAATTTGTACAAAATGAACACACTGGATCCTGATACTGTTGAAATAGTATTGTGGTGTACTTTTCGCTATTATCGTATCCACAGGGATTATTGCGATATCACCGCCGTTCTATAGCCTATTTTGTCTTGAGTTACTGTTACTTTAACTTTGGGTTTGCAAAAGATCATTCAATTCTTTTAGTAGCAAAGAGTAAATTAATGAAAGTTCTAAGTTAAAGAAAATGTATCAAGATTCGATTTCATCGACCTAAATTTGTATGTCTCCTTATAAATAGATGCTTATGAACTTGCTAACGATCAATATAATTACGTTTCGACACCTATATCGTCCGTGTCCGCAACGATATAGTTAGATTTACCGTATTGTTTAACCGACGATTTCTCCACCGTTTAAACAATACAAATAACGTTTTAAGAACCGATACTTAGTAAACATCAAACTCTAAATCCATGTCTGCAACTTATAGTTTGAAAGATGATTAGTTAGGTCTAGATACAAACATTGATGTCTCAAACACTTATACCAAAGAAAAAGCTTTAATAAACAAACTAAACCATCTATATTGATCATCACTTGTTCATACACATATATTCACAAGAAAAACATACAAAAGGCTAGGAAGATTACATCTTATCTTGATACAAAAGTGGTTTAGCTATCCATGAGAATGGTAGCTTGCACAAGAAGGTAAGGATGAAGATCAACAAGCATCAAATGGCGATTAATCGACGATCAAGGCTTCCAATCTTCAACTCTATATTTGCTACAGTGTATATTGCTCTTGTTTCTCTCTAAAATATCTCCAACACCTCTCCAAAAGTGATCTGGCCCATAAACAAATAAACAAAGTTTCGCAGACCGCGCTTAGCGCGGTGCAGCCCGCTAAGCGCGCTATCAATAATTGCTTAAACCGCCCAATCGCGCTAAGCGGGCTCCAGACCTCGCTTAGCGCGGAACTCTCTGCCAGAACTTCCTTCTTTTCTTCAAAAGCGCGCTTAGCGGGCTCAACCTCGCTTAGCGCGCTACCTCTTTTCAGCAATCCTTGGCTTTGGTCTAGGAACATCTTCAAAGTGCTTTTTCCATGGTCCCAGCTTCCAATTATCTATAAAAACTACAAAATCCAACATAGATTGCAAAGATAAGAACTATTCAACAATAATATAAATATAAGAATAAATATATACCAAATGACAATAAAATACTACTATTAACCACAAAAAGACTTGAGAGTTACCAAAAATTACCTAAGATATTTACACAAATTGGTAACTAACAACTCTCCCCAACTAAACCTTTGTTTGTCCTCAAACGAAAACAAACACAAAAACAATCAACAAGCAAAACCAAGAGAGCACAATCTAAGACAAGAACAAATGGGTGGTTCAAATTCCATAAGCACACAAGCAACATCTCACCCTTGCTCAAATAATACCATGCTTGAGATACTAATACTAAATACACAATTGATGTAAACAGCTCCTAAAACAAAATAAGTTCAAAATTGAATCACAACCTACACACTTCTCTAGTAAGAGACAAAATTGAGGACCTAACACTCACACAACAATGTCGCCAACATCCAGAATTAATTATGCAATCATCTACACAACATTTATATAAAAAGCGTAAAAGCAAGAATCACAAAGACTTTAGGGTTGAAACTTGGGTTGGTTAACAAGGAAGTGTCATTTCTCAAGGCCATTGAAACAAAAGGGGTCAATTCCTAAGAGAGCATTCAAGTCATGATTATATCCACACATCCTTATCAACCGATCACACAATTTTATTGCTCAAGAGTTCATCTTTTTATTTTGTTGGAACTAGCTATATACAAAGCTCTTCTCTTTTCCTTTTTCTTTTTCTTTTCTCTTTTTCTTTTCTCTTTTTCTTTTCTCTTTTTCTTTTTCTCTCTTGAGCAATTATTTATTTTCTTCTACACACCAATACAACCAAGATCAAAATTTTATTCTCCCCAACTTGAATATTACCACCACATAATCACGAATGCTCCCTATTCTAAGGCGAAAAGGAATCAATCCTAACCACATTTCATGGTACTTTTCAAGGTTCAAAGAAAGTCATCAAGATTCAAATCAAAAATCGGCAATTATAAGGCATGACATGATACCGATTGAATCTTGGCAAAATGGCTCAAAGTGGTTAGCAAATACTCACACACTCACCGGGTAGGTTATATTTGGAAGAGAAGTTATACTCGTAATGCGAAACAAAATGCTTTGATCACTTTCATGCTTTACACAATTAAAATAAAAAAACGCAAGATTAAACATAATAAACACGAGTTAAACGCACATTGTTGGTAACCACAAAATAATATATATATGTACAATGGAAAGGCTCCTCACACTAGTTTTAGAACTAAAATGATTCATTATTGAACTATATTTGTTAAAGAAAATATGACATCTCAATTGTACAGTTACAAGCATCTCATTCATGGTATATTTAAAGGAACGGTAGAAATGTACCTTGCACGTGCTAATTTCACACTATATCATCACCGCCCCAATTGGTTGTAAAAGCTTGCTTCATCAAAGGAAGCACTTTCACAAGAACAACAACAAAAATTTAAAAACACAATTGCATATGTATATAGAAATAAAAGCAATTAAACTAAAAACTTAATAAATTAAAAACAAACACCAACAGGTGTCAAAATATCCAAAAAGGCATAGCAATGCCTAAGGTTCAAAATACCTCATCCTATAAAAGGACGGAACAAAAACTACAAAGCTTAAGTCAAAAATAAAAAAACATACTAAACATACTAACTAAACATACTAAGTATCAACTAAAAAGAACTACTCATCCTCATCATCATCTTCCACATTCTCATTCTCGCCACCATCTCCCTCCTCCTCAGGAAATGGACTGACCTCAGGCCAATTAGCATAATCCACCAAATCTTGGCGAGAACTCCACGGATGAGCCACATGGGGCTCCATCATCTGCACCCTCAGCTGAGACATAGCGTCATGCATAAACATGAATGCTCTCTGATGTGCCATATGAAATGCCAAGTTCTCCTCTCTATCAGGATCACTACGGCGGCGAGCAGGGCGAGCAGCAGCAACAGGAACAGCAGTTAACCTGGACAAACAATAACGCTCAATAAAAGTATCATCAATAAAAGTGTCAATGGACATAAGCCCCTCAGAAGGAATATGCACTCTAGCTTTCCTGCACAGATTCATGATCAAACCCGGGAATATCAACTTGCAGGGAGCACGATCACCATGGCGAGTTCCACTCAAAGCAACCCTCTTCAGCTCATTCGCAATAATGCGAGTAATATCAATCGGCTCATGCTCAATCATACGAGCAACCAAAGCAGCAGACTCAGCAGGTAAAGAAGAAGTGTGACTCCTAGGCCTCAAATTATGAAGGACCACAGACATGAGAATCTGAGCATTAGTTGACAACGACTTCCTAGAGAATTTCTGGGGCTGCTGTGAAGGATTAAGATCATAAGATTGCCCAACCGAACACAAGACCTCCCTCAGATGCTCCCAATCGAAATTACCCCTTGCTAATTGCACATGATACCCACACAGCTCACCATCCTCAAAGGGTAATTGAGTTCCAAGAAACTCACGGATAGCCTGACGAGAAAAATCAATTTCCTTACCACGCACCCAAGTTTTGAACTCAAAGGGAACACCTTCAACCGGAAATTCTTCATTTGGAACGGCATTAGCATAGAACTCTCTTACAATCTCCAAATGAAACTTAGGTGCAGGCTCACAAAGTCTAAGCCAACCATACTCTTCAATGGTGCGATGACACCACCCATAGGTTCCCTCAGGATTGATCCTCACAATTCGCTCTGGCCACCATGTCCTAACCTCTAACTTCTTATACCTCGCCTCCTGAACATGACTCTTAAAACGGTTTTGATTAAACGGAATAGCCCTAGGTGCTTGAGAAGAACTGCCACCTTCGGTTCCGGTCTTTCTTTTCTTAGAGCCCAGGAATTTCGGTCCCATCTGAAATGATTAAAGAAATAGCACACAAAAACCAATATGTTAACACATTATATAATCAAAAATTAAACAGCCCTAGTATGAATCAAAGAACAAGATCACTCCCCCTGCATCAAACAAAAACAGGCAGAAGAGGGGATTTTTCTGAAATCCCCAGACCGCGCTAAGCGCGCCTACCGCGCTAAGCGGGCTCTGCGATTTGCAGAAAAAATCCCCTGCGAACCAGGGTTTCAGCCATGCTTCAACAACACCCAAATTCAGATTAAACACTTATAAGGCACAGGAAACATGATCTATACTATGTTTTCAATTCACAAAACCCTAACCAAATCATATATTCCTAAAATCACAAATTAAACCTTAATATATAATGCAAGCATAAAAGGAAAGAAATAAGAAGAAGAAGATGAAGACATTACCTTGGTGATGATGAAGAAGGCACAAGAACTATGATTAATTAGCCAAACAAAAAGTAAGCAAAGAAAGAAAGAAAGAAAGAAAACTAGGAGAAGAAAATGGGAGAAATGAGGCAACCAAAGCAGCAAACCCTACTTCCCTCACCCAGAATTCGTGTTGGGCCGGGTCAAAGACAAAGGGCCCAAAATCAAAAATATTTTTTTTTTTTTTTGAAAACTGACCCGCGCTAAGCGGGCTAGGGAGCGCGCTAAGCGCGCAAGTCTCTGGAACTTGGGGTTCCAAAATTGCAAAAGCGCGCTAAGCGGGCTAGTGGCGCGCTAAGCGCCCTTGACAGAACACAGAAAAATTTTTCTGCTACCAGCAAGTGTAACTTTACCGGTAGACTGATTTTGGCTCGACCAGAACGCAAAAAACATAAACGGTAAAAAACACATAAAACAAGCTGAATATTTACAAATTGGGGTGCCTCCCAATAAGCGCTTTGTTTAACGTCGGTCAGCTCGACGGTCAAAGGCAATCAAGGATCACCAAACGATAAAACACAAGTTTCACGATTAAAATCGCATCCTCGATAAACCTTCAACCTCTGACCATTAACTACCCATTCTTGCTTTGATTTTTGGTCCTCTATCACAATAGCCCCATGGCTTCTAACCTCTTTGACCAAAAACGGTCCGGACCATTTAGACTTCAACTTTCCCGGAAAAAGTCTTAACCGGGAATTGAAAAGTAAAACTAATTGCCCTACCTTAAAGTCCTTCATTCTAACCTTACTATCATGATAGAATTTGGTCTTTTCCTTGTAAATCGAATTAGACTTATAGGCATGCAATCTCATCTCTTCCAACTCATTAAGTTGGATTTTTCTTCTCTCTCCACACAACTTGTGGTCAAAATTCAAAAGCTTCAAGGCCCAATATGCCTTATGTTCTAGTTCTACGGGAAGGTGACAGCTTTTACCATACACCATTTGGAATGGTGTAAGACCGATCGGTGCTTTGAAAGCGGTCCGATACGCCCACAAGGTTTCATCAAGCTTCATTGACCAATCCTTCCTAGAACTAGACACAGTTTTCTCAAGAATTCTCTTAATCTCTCGATTGGTCCTCTCAACTTGCCCATTAGTTTGTGGATGATATGGAGTAGCTACCTTATGCTTTACTCCATATTGCTCCAACACTTTTTCAAGCGGAGCATTACAGAAATGAGATCCACCATCACTAATTAATACTCTTGGCGAGCCAAACCGCGAAAATATATTTTTCTTCAAAAACTTTATCACGGTCTTACCATCCGCTTTGGGTGAAGCAATCGCTTCCACCCACTTAGACACGTAATCCACAGCTACCAAGATGTATTCATTTGACATTGAGGAAGGGAATGGTCCAACAAAGTCAATACCCCAACAATCAAATACCTCAACTTCTACAATACTTTGGAGGGGCATTTCCTCTCTTTTCCCTATTCCACCAGTTCTTTGACAACTGTCGCATGAGGCAACATGGTGGTAAGCATCTTTGAACAAAGTAGGCCACCAAAATCCCGATTGAAGGACTTTTGTGGCCGTACGCAAACCATTAAAATGACCACCATAAGGCGAATTGTGGCAATGCCACAAAATGCTTTTTGTCTCCTCATCTGCGACACATCTTCTCAAAAGATTGTCACTACTCAACTTAAACAAGTGAGGATCATCCCAAACATAGAAATTAGCATCGTTCAAAAACTTTTTTCTTTGATTCCAAGTTAGATCCTCAGGTATCCAGCCAGATGCTTTATGATTAGCCATATCTGCGAACCAGGGTCTAACTTCTTGTACCATGTACAGTTTTTCATCGGGGAATTCTTCCCTCACCTCTTTTTCATTGTTTGTCACCTCGGTATTCACTAACCGAGACAAATGATCCGCAATCAAATTTTCTGTACCTTTCTTATCTTTCACTTCAAGATCAAATTCTTGAAGCAAAAGAATCCACCGAATAAGCCTCTGTTTTGAATCAGGCTTGGTGAGAAGATATTTGATTGCGGCATGATCAGTATAACACACAACTTTAGAACCAATGAGGTAAGAGCGAAACTTTTCCAATGCAAATACAATTGCGAGCAATTCTTTTTCGGTAGTGGCATAGTTAACCTGTGCCTCATTTAAAACTTTGCTCGCATAATGTATAGCATGGAATTGTTTGTTCTTCCTTTGGCCTAAGACCGCACCAACCGCATAGTCACTCGCATCGCACATGAGTTCAAACTCAAGCGACCAATTAGGAGCGACAATTATGGGTGTGGTGGTCAAATTTGCTTTAAGTTCTAGGAAAGCTTTTAGACATGATTCATCAAAATTAAATTCCATACCTTTGTTGAGCAAATTACTCAAAGGCTTTGCAACCTTGGAGAAATCCTTGATGAATCTTCTATAGAACCCAGCATGTCCCAAAAAGCTCCTTATGCCTTTCACATTCACCGGAGGGGGAAGCTTTTCAATAACTTCAATTTTTGCCGGATCGACCTCAAGACCCTTTGAAGAAACCTTGTGGCCAAGAACAATCCCATCCGTCACCATGAAAGTGCATTTCTCCCAGTTGAGAACCAAATTTGTTTCAATGCATCTCTCCATCACCACATCAAGGTTCTTCAAGCACAAGTCAAATGATGACCCGTACACAGAAAAATCATCCATGAACACCTCAATGCTTTTTTCGATCAAATCTGAGAAGATAGCTTGCATGCACCTTTGAAATGTTGCAGGAGCATTACATAGTCCAAATGGCATTCTTCGGTATGCAAAAACGCCAAAAGGACATGTAAAAGCAGTTTTCTCGTGGTCCGCCGGATTCACTGATATTTGATTGTATCCCGAATAACCATCCAAGAAACAATAGAAATTTCTTCCGGCTAACCTCTCTAACATTTGATCCATAAAAGGTAATGGAAAGTGATCTTTTCTTGTTGCTTGGTTCAACCTCCTATAATCAATACACATTCGCCACCCAGTCACCGCTCTCGAAGGAATCAACTCGTTTTTCTCATTTCTCACAACTGTCAATCCACCCTTCTTAGGAACCACATGCACCGGGCTCACCCATTCGCTATCGGAGATGGGATAAATCATCCCCGCCTCTAATAACTTCACAACCTCTTTTCTAACAACTTCTTTCATGGTTGGATTCAATCGCCTTTGAGGTTGTGCCACGGGCCGAAAATCATCTTCTAACATAATCTTATGCATACAATAGGCCGGACTAATACCCTTCAAGTCGGATAAAACCCATCCTATTGCTTCTTGATTCTTCGTCAACACTTCCTTCAATCGATGCTCTTCCTTGTTAGACAAACCACTATTAATGATAACCGGCTTAGTAGAATTGTCACCGAGAAACACGTATTTCAAGTGAGATGGTAACACATTCAACTCCACCTTTTGCTCTTCAACTTTAGGTTCATCCTTCAACTCTTCAATTTGAGTTTCAAATGGATTCATCTCCTCACAAGCCTCTAAATTTCTCAAGCAATCTTCAATTTCTTTCTCTTGATCTTTGGTGAGAACTTCGAGAGCTTCCATTAAAGTCTTCTCAAGAGGATTCGACAAGTGCATTTGATTCTCCACTTTCATAATAGCCCTTTCGGTAGCATCGATTCTAAAACAATCATCCTCGTCATTAGGATGCTTGATGGCTTCAAAGAGATCAAGACATAATTCTTCATCTTGGTACCTTAATTTCATTAAGCCATCATCAATATCGATCATCATTCGGGCCGTCTTCATAAAAGGCCTTCCTAAGATCAATGGAATCTCAGGATCTTCTTCCATGTCTATGACGATAAAATCAACAGGATACCAAAATTTGTCGACCTTGACAAGCAAGTCTGCCGCAACTCCATGAGGATGAGCTGTGGATTTATCTGCTAATGATAACGTCATTCTTGTCGGCTTCAAATCATTGATTCCTAATCTTCTCACCATAGACAATGGGATCAAATTAATGCTAGAACCGGTATCTACCAAACCTTTGCCTATGTGAACATTTCCAATAGACACCGGTAAGGTTACCCGCCCAGGATCATTTGATTTTATCGGAGTAGTGCGTTGAATTAACGCATTACAACAAGAGCTCACCGTTACTACCTCCGGATCCAAGAATCTTCTCTTCTTAGTGATGATGTCTTTGATGAATTTTGCATACATCGGCATTTGCTCTAATGCTTCGGAAAAAGGAACATTGATTTGCAACTTGCTAAAAATGTCCAAGAACCGAGCATAGTGCTTTGCATCTTCTTTCTTTGACGGACCGGGAGGGTAAGGTAATTTCTTCACTTGTATCGAATCATCCACCTTCTTCTTTCCCTTTTCACTCACACTCAATTTTTTTCTCTCTTTTTCTACAACTTTCTCAAGAGTTTCTTTTTCCACTAATTCTTTCTCTTTCTCATTTTCAACTAAATCACCCTCAACATTTTTTTCTACTTCAATCACCCTATCTTTTTCACTCTCAACAATTTCCTCCTCAACTATTTCTCCTACACCCATATCAATATTTCTACCGCTACGAGTTAGAATTGACTTACAATGCTCACGAGGATTTTCTTGTGTAGTAGCCGGAAAAGGACCTTTGTTTTGATCGGCAAGTTGCTTTGACAGTTGCCCGACTTGAGTTTCAAGGTTCTTTATTGCGGCATCCGTACTCTTTTGGCTTGCAATTTGCAATTGCATGAATTGGCTAAGAGTGTCCTCGATAGAAAGCTTTGTTTGTTGAGGTTGTTGATTGTAACCGCCTTGATAAGGATTTTGACGATTCGATGGGCCCGCTTCCGGCCTCCATCCTTGTTGATAACCTTGATTACCTCTTTGTTGGTAACCTTGGTTATTGTTGTAAGGTTGTTGTTGTTGTCTTCCACCATATCCTTGATTAGGATTAGACACATAATTCACCTCTTCACCCGGTGGAGGACAAAAACCAGTTTGATGGTCACCCCTACACAATTCACAACACATCACATGTTGATTTTTAGAAGGGCTCCCATTTATCTCTTTGATTTGTTGAGGGAGTTTTGACATTTGTTGAGTGAGCAATTCTACTTGTTGTGTCAATAACTTGTTTTGAGCAAGTATTGCATCACTAGTATTCAATTCAAGAACTCCCGGTTTTCTTTGCAATGCACTACGGTTGTGTTGCCCTTGATGATCATTCAAAGCCATTCTATCAATGATAGCAATCGCTTCTGCAGCAGTTTTTGACATCAACGAACCACCCGCGGTAGCATCTAAAAGAGTTTTTGGTTGAGGTTGGAGTCCATTTCTAAAGATATGGATTTGAGACAATTCATCAAACCCATGACCTTTGCACTTTCTAACCATGGACTTGAACCTCTCCCATGCTTCATTGAGAGATTCATTCGAACCTTGAGAGAACACCGCAATAGAAGTTTTCGCTTCCATGAACCTATTGTGAGGAAAGAACCGATCCAAGAACTTCTCTTCTAACTCGTTCCAATTTGTCATGACATTATTAGGTTGATCAAGGTACCATTCCTTAGCTTTTCCAATTAAGGAATGAGGAAAAAGTCTCCTGAACACCTGTTCTTCTTGGTCTTCCGGAGCACCAATTGTTCCGGCAATCTCGTAGAACTTTGTTAGATGAGTAAATCGATCCTCGTGATCTGCCCCTGTGAACGGATTTTGATATAATAATTGAAGTAACCCCGTCTTCATCTCGGAGTTTCTTCCATTGGCCTGATCACGAGCAAATTGTGCATTGAGACGAGGGCTGTTAACACATGGCCCTCGAGGTGGTGGATCCGCAGCCATTTCTTCCTCAACCAAGTTTTCAACAGGAGTTGAAGAAGAAGATGCCTCTTGTTGTTGTCTTCTTTCCCTAGCTAGTTGTCTCCTCCTACGAGTTTTGCTATTCTCTCTACGAGCAGTCCTCTCAATCTCAGGATCAAAAAGGAGTTGATCTGCGGGTACACGTCCTCGCATAAACTGTAATCTGAAAAACTAACCAAGCAAATTAACAAACACAAGGAAAATAAATTTAGAAACAAGATATTAATTATGAGACTCAATACAAAACAAACTATTGCAATGCTTGCAATATCTAAACAACAATCCCCGGCAACGGCGCCATTTTGTTGAAATAGTATTGTGGTGTACTTTTCGCTATTATCGTATCCACAGGGATTATTGCGATATCACCGCCGTTCTATAGCCTATTTTGTCTTGAGTTACTGTTACTTTAACTTTGGGTTTGCAAAAGATCATTCAATTCTTTTAGTAGCAAAGAGTAAATTAATGAAAGTTCTAAGTTAAAGAAAATGTATCAAGATTCGATTTCATCGACCTAAATTTGTATGTCTCCTTATAAATAGATGCTTATGAACTTGCTAACGATCAATATAATTACGTTTCGACACCTATATCGTCCGTGTCCGCAACGATATAGTTAGATTTACCGTATTGTTTAACCGACGATTTCTCCACCGTTTAAACAATACAAATAACGTTTTAAGAACCGATACTTAGTAAACATCAAACTCTAAATCCATGTCTGCAACTTATAGTTTGAAAGATGATTAGTTAGGTCTAGATACAAACATTGATGTCTCAAACACTTATACCAAAGAAAAAGCTTTAATAAACAAACTAAACCATCTATATTGATCATCACTTGTTCATACACATATATTCACAAGAAAAACATACAAAAGGCTAGGAAGATTACATCTTATCTTGATACAAAAGTGGTTTAGCTATCCATGAGAATGGTAGCTTGCACAAGAAGGTAAGGATGAAGATCAACAAGCATCAAATGGCGATTAATCGACGATCAAGGCTTCCAATCTTCAACTCTATATTTGCTACAGTGTATATTGCTCTTGTTTC
Source organism: Vicia villosa (assembly GCF_029867415.1). Classification (NCBI taxonomy): domain Eukaryota; kingdom Viridiplantae; phylum Streptophyta; class Magnoliopsida; order Fabales; family Fabaceae; genus Vicia; species Vicia villosa. The sequence continues at coordinate 76,683,701 of NC_081185.1, read as the reverse complement.
TCTCTAAAATATCTCCAACACCTCTCCAAAAGTGATCTGGCCCATAAACAAATAAACAAAGTTTCGCAGACCGCGCTTAGCGCGGTGCAGCCCGCTAAGCGCGCTATCAATAATTGCTTAAACCGCCCAATCGCGCTAAGCGGGCTCCAGACCTCGCTTAGCGCGGAACTCTCTGCCAGAACTTCCTTCTTTTCTTCAAAAGCGCGCTTAGCGGGCTCAACCTCGCTTAGCGCGCTACCTCTTTTCAGCAATCCTTGGCTTTGGTCTAGGAACATCTTCAAAGTGCTTTTTCCATGGTCCCAGCTTCCAATTATCTATAAAAACTACAAAATCCAACATAGATTGCAAAGATAAGAACTATTCAACAATAATATAAATATAAGAATAAATATATACCAAATGACAATAAAATACTACTATTAACCACAAAAAGACTTGAGAGTTACCAAAAATTACCTAAGATATTTACACAAATTGGTAACTAACAGATACTAAGACCCTTATTTGTACTAATTCAACCCTAATGGTCCTACGCTAACGAAATGCCACGTTTCCCGCATGCATGTGTTTCGAATCCCTGGGGTGCCATATGTCTTCGTTGGTTTAAACAGAACATTTCAAAATTCAAAACCTCCCGCTCAAATCTTATTTGATACGTGGCAACGTATTCTTCACGAGAATGCATCGAAATACTTCAAGTTTCAATAACCTTGTATTTTGGAAAACCATTTAAGTCCCGAAGACCACCTATCTCGATTCATCTTAGATTTTAGGAATCTTCATCACAAATAACATTCTCAGAAATAGCCATCCAAAGCCATTTTCTCTTTAAAACTTAAGTCTTCGAAAAGCATATACAACGATCGAAATCTCCAGCTAACAATATGTGCATACTTGAGTTTTCATTCGTTTTATATACTGTTTGATAGTTTTTCATTTGTTTTATATGTATTTATGCATATTGAAGTCTCGAGGAATAAAGTGTCGAAGGCACGGCTTCGATTTCGCAGTTTTGGATCAATAAAATGAAAATTATGCAGCAACTTGCTAAGCCAGGCTCAAGCGCGTTTGCATAAACGTGAAACAGAGAAGAAAATTTTCCTGAGCTCGCTTAGGCAAGTCCACTGTACCAGATATTTATTGACAGCTCGCTTAGCCAGCCTGCAGAAATGTTTCTTTATATTCTCTTCATTTGTAACATTTTAGGTTATGATGTTTTAGGGTATTTGTTCCCAACTCATCAAACTCTTATTTTTAGGTTAGATTAGGTTAGAAAACAACTACAGAGCTTGCATTGGGATGATTGGAGGTGGATTGAGCGTCAAACAGAGGTGACGAACCGGGAGATTTTCGGTTCATTTCTCTTCTTCTTTGTGTTTTCTCTTATAGTTGGGTTTTGTGTATGTATTTACTTTGCACTCATGTATACTTTTCGCCCATGGCGTTATATAAAACTTGCTTTATAAATTTGTGTTGATTGTTGTCTTAGATTTTTGCTTTGTGCTCGGGATTTGGGATGCTTTAGAGATAAGCTTCTTGAATCCTTAGCTAGGATGATTATCTGTTAGTTTCTGAACTCTAGAGATAAATTTAGAGTTAACATTCATTTTATGTATCTGTCCTTAATGCTTTCGTGTTTGAGTGACGCGTAAGAGATCGTCGACGCAACAATACGGATGTTCTCGTGACTTTGCGTTAGAGATAACCTTTGTTGTGAGTTTATCTCGTAGGTGCTCCATAGATGGACATTATTGTGAGAGATACGTGATGACATAGATGAGTATTATAGGTTGAGTATAATTTGTCGATAAGTGTAAGTTTCTGAGAAGTAGATTGTATGCAATGCTTGATAAATCTTTTCTTTCCGAAGAATGAATTCTTTTGTGTTAATATTTACTTTTCCGTTTTTATACTTTTGTTCATTCGAACCCGAGCTCGAAACCATATAAACACTTGAATGGCATTCTCACTATCTATGTAGACACGATAAATCCCAAATTAATATTTCTAAATCTTTTGATGCTTGTCGCTATGCCTGCTTCAACACTGCCCACGCTTGGAATTCTAATTTTTTTTATTCTGATAGCTAATCGGTTGGGGTCTTTCATTTCTCTTGATGACAATACTGTGTATGGTGTGAATCTTGGTATAGTAAGGATTAAAATTAGAGTTCCTTTGTCTTTCAAACTCGCAGAGTCCTTTTCGGTGGAGATAGACGACAAGCTTGTCTCTTTACTGCTAAGGGAAGAAGCCCCTCCCTGTTCAGCTCCCTTTATCAACTATTACTCATTCTTCAAACTATTGGCACTGCTTCTGACTCAGAAGCAGAATTGGCAGGTTTCAAGTTTGACTCAGATGATAGCATTGAAGAGTTCTCCGTTGACGGTGGATTGGCAGGGTCGACTAATGGGATGTATTGGCTGATTTAATTGTGGGTGATATTGATTCAAGGGGAGACTCTGTTAGCAGTATCATCAAAAGTAAGGGAAAGGGCAATACATTATTAGAGGGAAGTAACTAGAAGGCTTATTTCAACAATGAGGGTAATCTGTGTTTGCTTTCTGTTTCGAAGATGGGGGACAGTCGGTTAACCTCTTTGGAGGAGAGTGATGCACTAGTTAAATGTTCTTTGGGAGGTTCTGCAGCAAGGACAGTCAAGGATTGCTTGGCAGGCGGCGTAATACATGTTCACACAGCAACTGCTATGGTGGAGGATAATGTTACTTTATATGGTCACATTAGACACAAGGTGTTGGATCCTTTATATTTAGAGGGAACATTTGACAATGCAGTGGTTATGGCTAAGGGAAGGAAAAATCACAGAACTAAGAAACTGAAATTTAGGAATGTAGCTGAGTTTAATGGTCTCTTGAATTAAAACCCTTTGTGGCCTATTTACATAATCAACAAAAATAAATGTCGCTTAACACTGTGTTGAAGGGGCGGTCAGTTTCCAATTGCTCTTCTCGTTCGGAAAAGGAGAACGATTCTAGCTCGCTTTTTATCCGATCGGTTATAGCAGATTTTCCAAGTGACAGTGTGGTTATTTGTCATGGACAGCAGCAAGAGATTATGGACATTGGCATAAATAATTTAGACAGTGGGGTTTTATTGTTAATGAACCCGGGGGCAAAGTTTGGAGAGGCATAGAAGCTCTGGGGGTGGTGAATTCGGATGGAGGGAATAACATCATTGGGAGGATTTAGGAATTAGAGAATGAAGCAATGAAGAGAAAAGGATGTATGAAGGAGTCTAAAAAGGGGTTTCCATGATAATCGGTTCTTTGAATATTAGAGGGGGAGGCAATGTCCTTAAAAGAAGAAGGATTAAATCTTTGATTTTAAAGGGCAATGTGGACGTGTTCATGATTCAAGAAACTAAAATTACAAACTTTCAAGATTTTGTTGCTAAAAGATTTTGGAAAAATGTTGGAATTGGTTATTCTTTTACCAATTCTTTGGGTTTTACGGGGGGTCTTTTAACTTTGTGGAAGGAGAAGGAGATGGAGGTGTTAAATAGTTTCAAAGGGGAAGGCTATCTTGGAATCAAATTTCGGAAGGAGAATAAATTGTACTACTTGGTGAACATTTACTCTTCTTGTGATTTGAATAAAAAAAGAACACTTTGGAGGAAGTTGTTGGATTTGAAAGAGTTGTTCAATGATGGGGAGTGGATTATAGGTGGCTATTTTAATGCTATTAAAGATTATAATGAAAGGAATGGGAGGGCGGAGGTAACAAATTACAACGAAATGAATTTTTTTGCAGATTTCATTGAGAAAAGTATGTTGGTGGATATTCACTTGGTATAGTTGAGACGGGAAGTCAAGAAGTAGGATAGATAGATTCCTTGTTTCATATAATATGGTGAATGATTGAGGTGTTGTAGGTCAATTCTTGGGGGATATAGATATTTCTGATCATTGTCCTATAAGTCTTGAAGTGGATAACAATAATTTAGACCCTAAACCTTTCAAATTTAATAATGAATGGTTTTATTTTAAATCTATTTTCCCCTTTGTGGAAAGGGAATGGAAAAGGTTTTAAGGTGGAAGGAAGAGGGGATTATGTGTTGAAAGAAAAGCTTCAACTTCTTAAAGGAAGACTTAAATGATGCAATAAATAAGTGTTTGGAAGAATTGATTTGGATGTAGAGGAGGGAGTGAAGGAGATTAATTTTGGGGACTCGAAGTTGGAATTGGAAGCGGAAGACCTTCAACCCGATATTTAAAAAAAAGAGAAAGGAAACTACCAATCGATTTTGGACTAATTTGAGAATAAAAGAGAATATGTTAGTTCAAAAATCATTTTAGAGATGGCTTAATAAAGGTGACTCTAATAGTGGTTTTTTCCCAAAGTTATGAAAGATAAAAGAAGACATAGCCACATCGGTCCGATTAATTCCCCGGGAGGCCTGTTAGTTTCGTTAAAAGATAAAAAAGAGGAAGTTATGCGTCACTTTTCAATCAAATTTGATGTATTAGAGGATGTGAACCCGCTTTTAGATGGAATTCTCTTTGAAAGCATTAGTGAGGAGGATAGATGGAGGCTTGAAAGAACTTTCCAAGAGGAAGTGATAAAGGAGGCTATTTGGGGTTGTGGTGGATCCAAAAGTTTGGGGCCGGATGGTTTTTCTTTTCATTTTATAAAGAGATGTTGGTCCTTCCTAAAAGAAGATTTTGTGCGATTCTTTAATTATTTCTATGTGGGTTGAGAGCTATCTAAGACGGTTTCATCTTCTTTCTTGGCTTTGGTTCCTAAGTCTTCCAACCCGTTATCTTTGGATGATTACAGACTTAATTTCTCGATGGGATGTATGTATAAAGTGCTAACTAAAATTTTGGCGGGAAGATTGAAAAGTGTCTTGAATTCTATTATCTCTCAATGTCAAAGTGCTTTTGTTCCGGATAGACCGTTACTTTATGGGGTTTTAGTGTAAAACAAAGTTGTTGATTATTCTAGAAAAGAGGGTGCTAAGTTGACTTTGAAAAAGCGTACAATAAAGTTTCATGGGACTCCCTTCGTTAATTGCTAATGAGGATGGGGTTTAGGGAGAGATGGAGGAAATGGATGGAGATTCTTATTTTCAAAAGTAATATGTCGGTATTCGCTTTTTCTCTTTGTAATTGTGGCGGAGGCTCTCTCTAGGTTGGTTAGAAAATTGATTGATATTGGTGAATTTGAGAAGTTTGTTATTAAAAGGAGTTGTAGTGTGGATATTCTCCAATTCGCGGATGATACTTTGTTTATAGAAAATGGGACTTGGAAGCATGTGAAGGCTTTGAAGACCGCTTTGAGAGCCTTTGAACTTGCTTCGGGCCTTGGCATTAACTTTCATAAAAGCAAGTTGATTGGTATTAATGTCTCGTCTAATTTTTTGGAAGCCGCCTCTTTCTATCTTTCTTGCAAAATAGAAGAGAGTAATTTCACCTTTCCTTGAATTCCCATTGGCATCAATCCTAAGAAGGAATCATCTTGGAGGAAGAATCACTCTTTTGAAATTTATTTTGAGTTGACTTACCATCTTTACTTTATCCTTTTACAAGATGCTGGATAAAGTGGTTAATGAATTTACTAAGATTCAAAGTAATTTCTTGTGGGGAGAATGGAAGAAAAAAGGAAGATTCATTGGGTGAAGTGGAAAGTTTAGACTTTACCATATTTGAAGGGGGGATTAGCGATAAAAGATATAGCCGAATTTAACCTTGCTCTTCTAAACAAGTGGAGATGGAGAATTATGCAAGGGCATAAATCTTTGTGATATGATGTTTTGAAGGTTCGGTATGGTGATTTATCTATGCTTATTTTTTGTGGTGGAGATTCTTATAAGTGTACCTCTTCTTATTTTTGATGGTGTGATGTTCTAAAGGTAGGACTATTTTCTTATTCTTTTAAGGACCTGATTGTCTCTAATTGTTGCTTCTCTATTGGAAATGGTTTTAATACCTATTTTGGGAAGCTTGTTGGTTAGATAATGATATTTTGAAGGAGGCTTTTCCGGTGCTTTTTTCGGCTTCTTCTTTGAAGAAAGTATCGGTGGCGAGTATGGGAGGATGGTGCGACGGTGTGTGTAAGTAGGGCGATTTGGGTATTTTTGAATCTGTTATTATGGGAATGAATATTTTACCTATTTTCATGGATTTTTCGGGGGTGGTCGAGGATGATTTCCTTTCGTATTTTATGGAGTGGCATTCTCTTAGTCATGTAAAAAAGATTAAAGAAGGGAAATAAGGGGTGTTTTGGTTAGCCACTTCGTGGATTATTTGGTTGATAAAATAATGCTTTTGTTTTAAGAATGAGGTTTAAAACATCAATAACATGGTTTGGAATATCAAATTTTTGGTTTGGAGGTGGTCTTCCTTTGGCGATATCACTCACTCTAATTATTATTTTTTCATATTTTAGCAAAGACACATGGTCTTTTATGTCGTAATCATATTTGGTTTGTAATCTGCTTTTTATGTTGGTTGTCGACTGTCTCTGTGTATCAAGGTTGGAGAATCCTTAGCTCACCCTTTAATGTGATTTCTTGCTTACAAAGAAAAAACATAAATTATAATGCATACATAGACTAATTTTTCATAACATTGCAATAATTAAGTAATTGAAAATAAATTTTAGGTTAAAAAAAGTGTAGGTTGCTAAATTACTCTTTTTATTTTCATTTATTTAAATTTTTTAAGTAATAATATCGAAGTAGGGATAACATCAAATGACACTGCGGTAAGTTTAATTTGACATTAAATCTCAACCGTTAATAGTATTTAATTAAACTGTCATATAAATAGCTTATTTTATATATGATCGTTTGATCAATTATTTTAACGGTTGAGATTTGATGTCAAATTAAACTTTGACACCTTGGTGTCATTTGATCCTATTATATCAAATTATAATAATAAATCTAAAAAAAGAGCTTTTGGTGGTTATTTTATCTAGCCACAATAATAGCAACAATTTTTTAACAGTGGAGGAGCTTTTGCTTGGAGCCCTTTGTTTTTGGCACTTCCACGCATCCCTGTCGGTCAACCCACCAGATGAATGTGCATTTAAGTCTCCTACACCGTTGTTCTGGGATATTCTTACTTAAGTTCAAAAAGCCACTATTGTGAAAGAGAGTGTGGACTTGATTGAAAAGGGACTAACAAAAGTCTCTCATGAAGGAGGAAATTGATTACTACATGACTGAGAAACTTTTTCAACAACTATGCAACCCTTGAAAACAAGCGCTGTCATACCCTAATTTTGGACCCCCCCTGAGATGTCACATCTCAAATTACTCCATGAACTCAAAAGTAGACACCCAGAGCAGTCACTTGTTCACCAAGTGCTCAAATCGGGGTTTTCAAGTCAGGAGATTTAGGCAAAGGACCAATAAATGAATGAGATGATCCTTAATGCAATCACACAGCTCATGATACTTCATTTATATCCCCATGACATCCAATCTCAATGCATCAAGCTTCAGATCCATCAAAGTCACCAGATTAGGGTTTTGGGCCTATCAGGGACTGAAATCAGGGCTTTCATTTGGGAAAGCTCAAAGAGCTTCAAAACATGATCCAAGAAGCCCAATCATCCTCAAATGTTCCTTACATCAATATCAAAGGGAAGATGTACTTCATTTCAACTTCAACAACTATCAATTTCATCTGGTCCACAATTAGGGTTTTTCGGCCCAATTCACTTGGAAAGTTGACTTTTCACAAGGACATGGCTCCATGGCTCAAAGCATGATTCAAGGGAATTAAATTCTTCAATATGATCCACTCATATCATTCATTTAAGGAGGAGATCTTGATTCATTAGAAAAATCTCCAGAAACTCAATTCATTAGGAAAAGTCAACTATACAGGATCACCTTTGACTTTATAGAATTTTGGTCAACCATGGACTTTTGAAGATAAAAATAAAATCAACATATGATTATTAAAGTCATTTGACCAAGAAAAATCAAGAAAATCAATCAAGAATAAAAAAGTCAAAGTTTGACTTTTTCACACTTAGAAATTTTTCTAAGTGTTTTTAAAGTTTTTTCTTCAAACTTCAGAGGGAAATAACTTCAAATTTCAAGTACAAACTGAAAAAAACTTCCAACATGAAAGTTGTAGATTTTGATCCATTTGAGAGATATGGGCTCTCAAAGTTCTTGAAAAATCCTGAAGTGTTGAAAAACCCTAATTTTCTTCAAACTTTACGGGCAATTTTCACCAAGATCCCTAATGATTTTGAGGAAACACAAAATAAGTGGATTGAAGTACATCCTCCAAGCTTTCCAAAATTTATTGGATCACTTCCTAATTCAAATTTTTCAAAGAGTTATGCATGATCAAAGTAAGGCATTCAAAGGTGAATTTCAAGGCATGACCTACTTTGGTTTTTGCCAATTATGTGCAAGTGCCTCTACTAATTGGTGCATCAAAACTCCAATTATACCAGAAGTTATCAAATAGGATCATTTGAATCATTGCAAGAATATTGGAAGAGTTTCAAAAATTCAAGGCCATGTGATTAAGTAATCATTACAAAATGAAATTTTGGTGAATCATCAAGGAATCTTCTCCTAAGCCAATCGGAAGCCTCTATGCATCAGAATTCTGCCCTTAAGATCAAACAAGATCAATGGCTAGGGCTTGGATCAAGTGGAATCGAAATTGCCATCATTGCATTTTGGATATTTTTGAAATTTCTTCACCACCAAGTTTCTCAAAGTGACCTCATCAAGGCTCACTTCACTCCCTCACAACTCTGATCAATTGCCTATAAATAGAGGCCTCTCCTTCAGTTCAAAATACACCGAAGCAACTTTGTAACATCCCGATTTTATTAGCTTTTTTATTAATTAGTTAATTTGATGTTTTTAATAATTATTTATTTTAATTAATTATCATGTGGTATAATGATTATTTGAATATTTAATTATATGTGTATTTGTGCTACTTAAGTTAGTGGATTATTAATGAGATAATATGTTATTGGGCCTAATTAGTGAAATAAGGATGTTGGGCAATAATTGGGTTAAGTCCAAATTAGAGAAAAGAGATATTAAGAAGGAGTTAGGTCATTTTTTCATTTTTTTTATAACTTTTGGTAAGAAGAATAGAAGAGAGAAGAGAAGATAAGAGGATTGTGAGATTTTAAAGATAGGAGGAGATTAACTTGAGGCAAGGGTTATAATCCAAATTATCATAGGTTTATATGATTGGGTAATGTTGTCTGTATGCTTTGTGTATGATCTTTTACTTTCTCAATTTCATAGTTTTGGAAAATGTTAGGGTTTATGATAACACAATGATATTTTGTGATTTGTTCATGTTCAATGTGTTGTATGGATGACCCATAACTAGAAACATGAATAGGAACCCATAATATGTGATAATTTGTTGTAGGAATGAGTTTTGTTGTGTTAAAATCAAATTTGGTTTGGTGTGGGAATGCTGAAAATGCATAAGCATTTTTCTGTTTCTGGTGCAGAGCGTCGGGCAAGCGAGTTGCTTCGCCGTGCGAGCGAGCGCCTACATGCCTTCGTCTGGTAAGCGTAGCAGGCGAGAGGGTGGCAAGTTTCTGCCACAGAGCGTCGGGCGAGCCAATGTGTGTGTCGGGCGAATGTGTCCTATTTTGAGAAAATTTTAAATGTTCATAACTTTTGATACGTAACTCCATTTTATGTGTCGTTCGAAGAATTAGGAAGCTAATTTTATATTCTATATGATATGATAGGATTGGGTAGCACTTGATGAATTAGTTATGGTGTTATTGTGTGAAAACATGTAATTATCGTTATGTGCGCTATGAGTTGATAAACGATGAATGGCAATTGTTGGTATGATATGTGGTATGATATTCATGATGAGTGCGATTGAATATATGCTAGTTGTTGTAAATTGTTATGATTGTTATTTGACATGTGTGTTGTGTACAATTGGTGGATAATTCATTGTGTGAATTATTTTGGTATGCGGTATGTTAAGATTGTATGATAATCTTAATTGCATATGTTTGGTGATAATTGTACATGCATGCATGGTTGGATTAGGAGGTGAAACTTTGGGTTCACAATGGTTGGCTTTGAAACATAGGAGGTGAAACTTTGGGTTCACAATGGTTGGCTTTGAAACATAGGAGGTGAAACTTTGGGTTCACAATTGTGGCTTTGGTCTTGTCCGAATCGAAAGCATGGCTTGGATTCTAGATATTGAATCAGAAAGCGGTGAAACTTTGGGTTCACATATGTTACCACATGCATTGAGTCACATTTATTACATTCGAGTCACATTGTGTGTTATCTGATGGTTTTGAATCAATGTGATTTGCTTTGCGTGAAACTTGATATATGGTATATGAATGCATGTTTTAAGGAGAGTGATGAAATTGCGAAATGTATTCTTGTTGTGTTTTTTGTTTTGTGTTTCCCATTATTATGTTTATCTATAAAAATTTGAATTCTCACCCTTCTGTTTGAATGATGTTCATTGTGACATCGTGCAGGTTCAGACGAGTAGTGAGTTTGTCCGAGGATTTAGCCGAGGAGCTTATGCGTGTGTTGTTTGATTAGCTAGCGAGTCATATGCTCTGATCATGTAATATTTAGGAGGGGATTTTTATTTGAACTTATGCTTGTGTTTGAATATTGGTATCTTGTTGTATTTGATTTGATGTTTGGATATATGTGTCGAGGGCTATGAGGCCAAATGTTGAATTCATATGATATGTGTGTGTGTGTGTGTGTGTGTGTGTGTGTGTGTGTGTATATATATATATATATATATATATATATATATATATATATATATATATGAGTTGCTTATGTTATATGGTTTGGTAGATGAATATAGTATGGAACATATTCATTGAAATTTCTTGATGTTTATTCTTCCGCATGCGATATACATTATTTATGAAAACATGAAGTTTCAAATTATGTTATGAAATGATCAGGTGCATGTTTGTATGATTTACTTTGGGTTTTCATTGTGGTGAAAACAACATGTGACGCCCTTTTGCTTATGCATTTTAATTACTCTGTGAATAATTGTTATATTTTGGGGTTTAGAAAAGGGGTGTTACAAACATCAATACTCGCTTTCTTCAAAATCTCTCTTTTTTGCACACTTTTCAAAAGTTCTTGGAATGAAGGAGGCTATTCTTCAATCCAGAACTTAACATTAAAAGTGAGTTTTCTAACATCTCAAGGAGGTTGGGTGGAAGTAATCCAGACCTTCATTGGAGCTCTGTAGCAGTTGGAGCACCATAATCACTTTCAACTTGGAGCTTATGCAAGTGGAGTCGAGTTGAGTGATCGCGACTTTACGTGTCTATTAATCTTATGACTGCAAGTGCACAGTCGTGTCGTGTAGTTTTAAAAGATATCGAATCCACAGGGACTATGAATCGATCTACCGTTTTCTAAGGTTACTATGTAAAGCTAAGGCTACTAATATTTTGATTGTTTCTAAAGGAAAGTGATTGTGAATACTAAGAAATATAATAATAGACGGATATTAGTATGTATTTCGTTTAACTTTAGGTGATCCGAAGGTCCATTGGCTAATGCATAATTCGATTAAAAATCTTTATTAATTCAATTGATTAAAAGTCCTCCTCTCAAACTTTCGCTCTGTTGATTTAGACTACTATCCTAACTCGTAATGTACGCTTTCGCCATCCCATTAGATTTTAGAAAAGCTTTTTGAAAACAACGTAATTAATAAAATGCTCGTTTTATGAAGTTGTTATCTATTTAAATCCCCTAATCTCAAACTTTCGCTCTGTTGACTCGGAACATGCTAATATCCCTAACGTACGCTTTCGCCATCCCGCTCGGGTGTAAAAACATTTTTTGAAAATAAATAAGTTCTCATTAGTTTTAATACGCTTTTGCCATCCTTAAAACTAATGTCCTATGTCTACTATCCCGTTAAAGATCTCAAACTTTCGCTCTATTGATTTTAACCTTTGACCGTCTTAACCCCTCAAACTTTTGCTCTATTGGTTAGACATACAAACCAAAAACAAGTGATATTTAATAAAATGTAATTAAGCCAATTTATTTCGGATCCCACGGTTAACTTACTTTACAAACCGATATCTTAGTTAATTAGCTAGACATATTGATACGGTTAAGCATGCATAAATTAATTTGGTTTATAATAAAAGGCATGTTAAATGGCATACAATATATCATGCAATAACAATAATAAATAAAGCGGTAAATGATAAACCTGAATTAAAATAAATCTGAATTGAATCTTGAAGTACCGAGCTTCCACCACAGGTTGGCTGGATCGTTCTTCGGAATTAAACGGACAGAAATTTAAAACAAGGAATAAAAAGGACAAATCTAACGTAAGGATAGATTTATAAAAGGTTCACAACAATTTCCGGTGTAGAAATTGCTGTGAGAAAATAAAACAGTTTAATTGAAAGCAGGAAGAAAATAGCGGTCGCGGAACAATTTCGGCAGCACTTCGTTAGCAGAAAATCGGACAGGTTGAAGTGAAGTATCTGCCTCTATTTATAGGCGAGCCTTTGCAGGTGGAATGTGTGAAAGCAGGAATTTCTCTGACCGGGACTTGGAGACGTGCGTCTCCACTTTTTGAGGGACTCCTTTGAACGACTTGAGACGTGCGTCTCAAGTGGAGAAGATTTAGGAGGATTGGAGACGTGCGTCTCCACTTGGTGACGTGGCAGGGAGTTGTTGGAGACGTGCGTCTCCTCTTGCTTGGATGATTTGGGCCACGTGCAGATTTGTTTCTTCGTGGGCTTGGCTTGTACTTTGCACATTTGGGCCTTATTTGCACCTCCTTTTCACTTCATCACCCATTTTTCATCTTTTAGGCACAAATAGTAGTCATTTTAGCTCCATTTCCTCTCCTTTTCACAAATAGTCTCAATAAGATGATAAAATCTGAAACAAAGCAAATACTCGCATAATATCATAATAAAACAATATAATAAACGGAAAATGCTATAAATATTTATGGATTTCAAGCTAAATATACGATATAAAATCGTGTTATCAAATTCCCCCAGACTTGAACCTTTGCTTGTCCTCAAGCAAATAATAAGATAAAGACAGGAGGACAGAGAAATGAAGTACGCTTCCACCACGCCGTTCGGTCATACTCAGCTACAGAGTGTTCTTGTTTGAAAATAATGTTGCGGATCCTAGCAATAAACTTATAGTAGTGACACTAGACAACTCCCAGCGTGCATACCAATCCGAATCATGCCATTATAGCTTGACCTTGACTCGTCATCATGTTTTACCCTTTTCATTCGCGCGCAATCACATTAAGCCCATTATCTTGACACGCACATAGCAGAGTAGCCGGTTAGTGACTATGATCCTTCTTATGGAGTTCTAGCACATTTATGTGGTATACTCCTTAGCGCTCATTTGTAGATTGTGGGGAATCGGACAATAGTCCTTCCTACCGAGTTAAGTACCAGATAACTTCTGAACCAATCAACAATGAGTTTTTAAATTCTTGTATATGAGATTTGTGACCGTTAGGTTAAATGATCTTTTGAGGATCACCTTACTTAGTAGGCACATTTCTATTAGCGGTTAAGCACGTAATTATTATTATAAGGATCATACACTTATATTCATCGACTCTCTGCGTAGTTGGTGTCTAAGACGGTGCCGACTGCTAGAATAAACTAATAGGGGTTACTTCAAAAATTAAAGTCGATGGTTTCGGTATAAAGGGTATTCAAATCGGTTACGCACACTTGGGGGTTTTAGATTGTCGGGACAATAAGGGTATTGTCTTGAATCTTTATTGATTTCTATGCGTTGAGTATTTGAGTAGCTCCGTACTTCTCGAACGTGTGGGGTTATGCGTTTATCGTTTTGGAGTAAAAAATTTTGTTATGGCTCAAGAAAATGGAAGAAATTGTAATAGCCACAGAATTATACATATAAGACTTGAAATTCCATAAATATGCTTTATTGAATTTGAAAAGGAACATTACAAGGAAGGGAAATACAAGGAAAGGAAATAAACTCAAAGGAAATAATAATAAAGCGAGTAATACGACTCCCCCAGACTTAAATGATATAGTGTCCTCAATGCATGTGAACTACTCCTCATTGTTGCGGTTGCGGGAACTGCTTGCGCCTCTTGTACGAACACGACGACGTCTATCAGTAGGAGAGCCATCTACACGAACGTTAAGATCATGCAATTGTGTAGCAATTTCGGTGTATTGACCTTCGTTCCTAATAGCGTAGTCACGGTGCTCTTGTTGCATCTCTCGAATGAGCCTTAGTGTTTCGTTTTGATTTGTCTGCATAGCTTGAAAGAGTTGGTCTTGGCGTTGAATTGCAGCATACATGGCATCAAGAGTAATAGGCGGAGGGTTGTTTGGAGGAGGTTGGTTGACATCAGCTTGTTCTTGGTTGAGTTCCTCTTCCATTGCATCCACAGGCTCATTATGATGTTCAGGTTGGTTATCTTGAGGATTGTCATTAATAAGCCTCCAACGCTGAACGTAACAGATGTTGATTTGCTCTGGGCATGGCAGGAAGACATAAGGAATTATAACTTTGTTGACGACCAAAGTGTAGTGGCCATCATGGCGGGGTGAAACCAAGTGAGAGTCACGGCAGTAAGTGAGATCGAGGAATTGAGCAGGCATCATAAGATGGGAGAGGGAGATGGGGTCATCACCGAGACCTAAGGCACAGGCCGAGGAGGTAATAATGCCGCCAAACAGGAAGGGGTTTGTAGCGGGGGCGTTGATGCAGCCTTGGATGTGTTGGAGCATAAAAGGTTCGGCATTGAAACGGATATTATTTAGCGCACAGTATAAGAAAAATAATTCATTTTGGTTTACCTTGTGGTTGTTGGATCTTGCAAAAATAGTGTGCCCCAAAACACGTTGAAAATAACGTATAGCGGGGTTTTGAATATGAGAAGCATGTAGGGATCTCCAACCGGTAGGAATTTCGCCAGTAAGATTAAACCAAAATTCAAAAGCGAGTTCTTCCCAAGATCGGCCATTGAGTTCTTGAAAGATTGTGCGGTGAGAATTTGGTGCATTATTAAAATGCAAATACGTAGCGACTGCTTCTTGGTCCAGAGTAAATTCACGGTTAAACATCCGAAATTGGATCCTACCGGTTAAAAGTGGTTGATCAGAAGGAGTGTCGTAATTGAAAGAGCTTAAGAACTCTAAGACGAGCGGCTCATAAGTTGGTACGGGTTCGGTACAGAGATGATGGAGGCTAGATTTTGTGAGCAAATGGGTGACACCATCTATGAGACCCAGAGTTTCTAGACATTCGATGTTCACGAATTTCGTGGGAACAACCGAACATTCATAGAATGCGAGGTATTTGGTTCTTTGAGCATCGTTGTCTTCCTCTCGAAAGATAATATGTGAAAGGTCGGGAGGTGGCCTCTCAGGACGCACACTTCTGATGATTGAACGTGGAGGCATGATGTGTTTGGAAAAAGATAGTGTGGAGAGTAGAAGAATAGAAAATGGTTTGGAGGTTGTGAAGACAAGGAGTGGTTGTGGTGTGGTTTGAAAATGGTGGAGTTAATATAGAATTAAAATGAAGTTATGGTGGTGTTTGAAGTTTGAATGGAATGGAATGGAGAAATGGGAAATGACGTAGAGTTAAAGAGGTGATGATGGAGGATGAATGAGGTTGTCATACCCTAATTTTTGACCCCCCTGAGATGTCACATCATTGACTTCAAATTCAAAAATATTCCTTGATCGGTTTGGAAGCCGTGATCAAGATTTCATTCATTCATTCACTCTTTGCAAAATAATTCATGCTCATGGAGGTTTTCATGCGCCATTGCCATTTGGTTCGATTTAAGAGATTTGCTTGGAAGTTGTTTCAAGATTGTTGGCCTATGGACTTATCATGGTGAAGAAGATTGGTTCATATTGATTATTTGGAAGATGGTAGAAGTTTGAAACGATTCATGGGAATTTTATCAAATTTGCAAGGAATATCTTTTTAGTCCTTTGGTTGAAAGATTATTTCAAGTGATTATTTAAAATCATGAATTCAAAGATTTCAAGTTCAATATTCAACAATTCATGGTGGCAAGAATATGTTTCAAGACTTAAAGTTTCATGCAACTTGAAGGATTTCCCACCATTTTCTATATCAAAGGGAATTGGATTTCTAAATTCAAAAATCACTTAAGAATATTCAAACATCATGTTTGGATAACAATTTTCATTCAAGATTCTAAGGGAGATTCAAGCATTACAAATGATGTTCTTTTACATGAAACAAGTTCAAATTTCTAAACAAATTACAAGGTTTCATCCAAAATCCAAGGATTACATCATTCCATTCATACAAAGTTCAAGTCCATACAATTCTAAAGTGGAATAAAATTGGATTACAAAGAATAAAAGAAAATCCAATGCTTTCTTGAATTCTTCAATCTTCAAGTTTACATTCTTCAAGTTCAAGTTTCTTCATGCTTTCTCTTCAAGAATACTCATTCACATGAAAAAGAAACAAAAAGGGTGGAATTAGCAAAAGTCAAATAAACAATTCAAAAAGCCCAAAAGCCCACATGGAGGCCATCTTTTTCGAAAAAAAAAGGGAAAAAAGGAAAAGTCAAAAAGTCAAAAGTCAAAGAAAGTCAAAGGGATATATATTATTTCATAAGTGCTATACTTAGAGACTACCAATTTCATGACATGAAGACAAGACTATGTCGTGGAACTTTCACTTGCAAGACATGTGCATAATATTCTATCCCATGTGCATTTTCTTGTGGAGCTTTGCCATTAAGCAAACTTAGCATGTAAGAAATTTTGCAATGATTATTTTGGGAAAGAATATTCTTTGTCATGATGACAACTTAACAACTAAGTGAGCTTAATGACTAAGCTTGGGTGCAAAAATGACCAAAATTATCCCTCACTTTTTCCTCTATAAATAGAGGAGAGACACACAAATTAGAGGAGGAGAAGAAAAAAAGGAGGAGAACACAGAAAAACAGTCTGTAACTTCTAAGTTACATTCTGCAGAAAGTTACAAAAAGTAAGAGGGAGAAGAGAAGCCTTCATACCTCTCTTGCTTGCTGGCAGCTTTTCATCAATGGCTCTAATCTTCGAGCCTCCATAGATGACTCTTCAACATCCTCGCCGCAGGTAAGTCTCTTTTCCTTCACTCTCCATATTTCCATTAACCATTGTTGTACCTGCAGCAAGTCAAAAATTCAGCAGCAAACAACAATTCAGAAGCAGTTGCAACAACTCAACAGCATCAACTGCAGCAAAAACAACAATTCGCAAAGCCACGGCTCAGAATCAAGCAACAACAATTATTCTGAAGCAGTAGCAACAATATATTCAACCGTTCAAAAACACAGCAACAACACCAATTTACAGAGTTGCAAAAATTCAGAGCAATACCAACAATAAACTAACTTGCAGAATTTCAGAAGCGGAGAAATCAAACACTAACCTCAACATCAAAACCGGCAAAAGTCTCCTTGCCGTAGGTAAGTCAATCCAACTCTTACTCTCAATATTATTGTTGCTATAATCATGGTTCTCTGCTTAGAACAAAAACTGACAGAAAATAGAAAACAGAGAGTATATTATTGTTGAATCATAAAAACCGAATTTGTGCCATGAAAAACGAAATTGAAACATACCTGAAGGTTTGTTCTTGTTGGGAAGAACCTCTAAAAAAAACTCTTCCATGGCCGCCGTGAGCCAAGGTCGAGAGAGGTTATCGTTTTTGCTGTTGTTCATAAAAACCGAAAGAGAAGCTTTTGTTGTGGTTGTTCATCGATCAAAATAGAGAGTGAGGTCGAGTTTTTGTTCTCTTCCACCGAGAGAGATAATCGGTCGAGAGAGAAAATGAGAGTGAGGCTGAGTTGATGGTGTTGTTCGCAGCAAGAGAGAGAGCTAGCAATTGAAGGATGAAGAGTTCGTTGTTGCTGTTCCTCTTTCCATTTTTTTCAGAAAAAAATACGTGAGGGAGAGGAGACAGAGGCGTTGCCTCTTTTATTTTGTTAGGGTTTTCAAACACACCCTTTGCAAAGTTAAGAGAGAGGCGGATCCGGGTTCCTCATGAACCGACCCGGTCCAATCCACAACCCTTTTTATTTTTAAGTTCAGATTTTCTTTTATGGGCTCTACACCCCCATTCTGGTTTTCAGTACCCATGGCCCAATTATTAAAGTTAATTATCTCTTTTAATTTTCTTTAGAAAATTGCTTTCATAAAAAAAGATTTAGTATTTTATTTTAATATAGGATATAGTTTAATTTTTCTAATCTTTATTAAAATACCCAAAATATATATATTAGATGCATATTTAAATTTATGTTTCTAATTATTTTCTTCTCTCATAAAAATACAAAAAAAATATATCTTTATTAGATTAATTTCATTTGAATTTGATATTTTCATATTACTTTTGTGTAGTTAATCATTTAAATTTTATTTGATTACTGTTGCATATATTACTTGAATTTTCTCACTTTACCCGAGACTCTGAGATTATTTCTCCGTCGTCTTCGGGCTTTGTCTGTTTGTTTGGTTTTCCATTTGCTGTAGAAGTCCTTAAACAATTACTGGACGATCATGGAATGTTGTAAGCTGTGAGCTTATCCGACGTTCTATTTTGCTGGTGTGGATGCTTAATATCTGTTGAGATCCTAATTTATTCCAAACATATCACTTGATGATCAAAGTAGTACCTCAAACTCAGAAATCCAATTTCTCATTCTTCGAGGTAAGCCTAAAACTCATAAAACTGTTTTCACAACAGTAATCATTTCAAATCACAAAATCATTTCCAACTGTTTTTATCACCAGTACTATAAAGTACTAGGCCTCTAATAGAGTGTAAGTCCCAAAAACCTTCTCTTCTTAGCTTGTTTTCAAAACTGTATTTTCAAAATCTTCTTTCTGTTTTCAAAACATTCTTCTGGTATTTGAAGGGCATTATTCCCGGTGAAACTCTTCAGATACCTATGTGACCTTTGTCCATCTTCACTTCTTCTGTTTTCAAAAAACCATTAACTGTTTATCATATATATTCAACTGTTATCAACAAAACAACAAAAATTACTGTTGAGGCTCTGTACATACTTCTTCAATGGCCTCCACTCCATCCAGGTTAGGCTTTACAAGCTTTCAATTTACAGTCTTTATTTAAATTACTGTCAAAATATAAATTGTGCATATATATTAGTTTAGAACTACGTTTGAGTATAAACCCTAGGACAGTTAAACTATATATATATTATAGGAATATGGCCTAGGATTGAGAATGTCTTCCCGGTGAAGGCTCTTTCCTAATTAGAGATCTGTAGTTCAAACCCCCAAGGTGAATTATTCCCGGTGAAACATCTTGGTAAAAACCTTAGAATCCAAATAATAGGACACATCCACCCAAAGAGGAATTATTCCCGGTGAAACCTCTTACCCATTTGCTTAGAGCCAAAATAAGTTCAAAACCACATAGCTTTCTCTTGTGCTATAACAAGGACCCTCGATTAGCCTCCTCTTGGGCTTTGTACAAGGACCCACAGGCTTCTTAAAAGCATTTCCAGCTTCCTCTTGAGCTTGTATACAAGGACCCATCAGGTTTCTTATAAACATAGGAACAGGTCTTTAGTCACCTTTTAGCCTACCCTGGTGAGTTTCTTCCAATTTAAACCAGACTTTAAACAAGCTAAGTTTGTCTCAATTTTGCATTGAGTACACCTTTTGGAATGAGAGACATGGACAGTCTCTGTCACCCTTATCTTCATCAATCTTCCTTAGCAGAGTCTAGGATCTATGTTTATTTTCTCCTCAGCATGAGTCAGCCTTCATCTTGGGCTTTAAACAAGAAGTCTCCATTAGATAATCTTTCTGCCAATCATTTCAATAAAATTCCCTGGAAAGGGTTAGCTTCCACACATTTCTTTCATTTTAACAAAACCCCTGGAAAGGGTTAGCCTCCAAAGTCAATTAAAATCAACCTCCATTTCAATAAAATTCCCTGGAAAGGGTTAGCTTCCACACATTCTTTCATTTTTAATAGAATTCCCTGGAAAGGGTTAGCTTCCACACATTCTTTCATTTTTAATAGAATTCCCTGGAAAGGGTTAGCTTCCACACATTACTTCATGTTAATAAATTCCCTGGAAAGGGTTAGCCTCCAAAGCCAATTAATAAAAATGTCAAAAAATAAAGATTCATTTCTCTTAGGAGATAATTTCCCCAAAAGAGTCAAAACCCCTGGAAAGGGTCAGCCTCCAAAAAACATGATAAAGTCAGTCTTTTACCAAATAATTTCTCCAGCTGAGTCAAAATCCCTGGAAAGGGTTAGCTTCCAAAGAAAAACAGTCTTTTAAATAAAATCTCCTCAGTAGAGTCAAAACCAACAAAAACAGTTAGCCTCAACCTTGGGCTTCATACAAGGCACCAAACAATAAAACTCCCCTGTCAAGAGTCAGCCTCAACCTTGGGCATTGTACAAGGCAGATAATAGAGTCTCCCCAGTGAGTTCTTCATCACTCAGTAGCCACAACCTTGGGCTTTGTACAAGGCAGATAAACCATATTTTCATGTGTCAAAGATTCCTAACACCTAGGATCTTTTCCCCATAGAGTCATCCATACTCAGTTTATTTAAGAGTCTGCCACAACCTTGGGCTTTGTACAAGGCAGAAAATAATGTTTTCTCTAGCTAGAGTTAGCCACAACCTTGGGCTTTGTACAAGGCACATAAATAGAGTCTCCCTAAGTAGAGTCAGCCTCAATTCTGGGCTTTGTACAGAACACAAAAATACCCTGTAATTAATCCCCAGTGGAGTCATCTCCCAGAAACAATATATTAATCAAAAAGCCTCAAGCTTGGGCCTCATACAAGCCAGCTAAAGTCAAATCTTTTATACAGTAGATAGACATAGCTTATCTCTATAGAGAGATATTTTTACTACTCTACCACATTCAAACAAACATTACATTTCATTTCAATTTTAATCAAGTCTCCCATTTAGGATTTTGAAAGGCATGAGCTGGCAGTAAAACCCAGACATGTGGTAACTTTCCCTAATTTGGATGAGCATTTTTCTTTCATTTAAGAGGCATTTGACTGGTATACTTGCACATACACAAGTAAGGTCCCCCTCTTGAATGAAATGAATTCAATTATTCTGTCACTCCTTTAAATGTTTGTGGTAGAATAGTACAAATACCTCTCTGTAGAGATGATTTCATGTCTCTTTACTGTAAACAGAGATTTAATTCCAAGCTTCAACCTTGAGCTTTAAGCAAGGCACCAAAAACAATTAATTTCCCTAGTTAGTTCCCCGAACTACATTAAGCTCTGACTTCCACTAGGGATATGTAGGCATGAGGTTCATAAGGAATCTCAGCGAGCTAATAAAATACCAAAAATAGTCAGTTTGTCTGTCTGTCTGTCTTTCTTTAATCAATTCATTTCCTTCTCCTAACACAAAGGAGAAACTTTCCCAATCATTAGCAGCAAACACAATCACAATGACACAGAGAAGGTTCCTGTAGAGTACTACAGATATGTAGGGTGTTTAAACACTTCCCTATGTATAACCGACCCCCCGGACTCCAGAATTTCTAGTCTAGGTGAAATCCCCACACTTAGCAAACTCCTAGGGTTTAGTTGAGATCTTTTTTCCCCTTTCCTACTCGTAGGACAAATAAGAAAGTTCGTATGATATCGTAGGAAGAACTGAAATAAAATTCATCCCACCACGGGCGCATTCTCCTTCCAAATTTCGCGTGAAGGGTTTAGCGTGCCGTCCTCCCAAGTGAAACGGGGAGGTAAAGAAAACGACCACCACAGAGGTTTATGGTGTTTAAATGGAAGAAATAATGGGGAGAATGAAGAATATTGAATGATGAATTTTGAAATTCAAAATTCAAAGAGGGAGAATGTGGTCTGCGTGGTCAAACAGCCTGCTGCCCTTGGGAGACGCGCGTCTCAGGCAGTCAGTCTACTGGGGGACAGAGTATGGAGACGGGCGTCTCCTGTCCTTCACATGCAGAAGGGTGGTCCCACAGAGGTGGAGACGTGCGTCTCCTAGCCTAGGGGAGTGATCTCCACGCATGCTTTGGTCAAGACAGTTCAGACAGGCATTATACAGTTTGATAGATTGTTCAGAACAGTGTCACATTTTAATACTATAAACAGCAAAAAGAATGGTAATCAGAGCTGAATATATTATATGCGTTCAGGAATATATAGCAGTTAATAGCAGTGCAGTATAACACAGTAGCAGTAATGAAATGAAATAATGCATTTGAGATTAATACTGGTACTGAGTGTTGATAGAGACATAATGTAAAAGTGCAGAAAATAAAATTCTAGACTAGAAATTGGAAATTGCTAAAACTAGAAATAAAATCTAATAATCTAAGCGTTAACATCTAGCCACGTCTATTGTTGTGCACATTAGAATAAATGTGTTTGAAAACTTCGTCGAATTGAGCATTGACGGTGTCGATGAAATCGAAGAAGTGCATTTGCAGAGTGTGTAGCTCGTTGCGCACATGTTGTACTTCGTGTTGCAGTGCATCGATGGCTTTCCCATGTGTGTTCTGATTAGGAGCAGGCTCGATCCTCGGAGGAGCATTTCTTGGGGCCACTGATTCAGCAGATGCAGCAGGTTGTTGTTGCTCGACCTCGACGTCAGTCATGTCTTCAGATTGAATTTCTTGTGAACCAGTAGGAGTTTCAGGCTCATACTCAGGAATGGGTTCATCTTCAGGTAGAGGCTCATATTCAGGCACATGATCATCCTCAGGCATAGGTTCGTATTCAGGTTCAAGGTAATCTACGGGTATATTTCCATTTCCATAGTATCCAGGAGGAGTGTCAGGGTCAGAATTTTGTTCTGCTACATACATGTCATCGTCTAAATGTTCAAAAGCTTGTGGTGTCTCTGGAGATGACTCTCTTTCAGGGATTTGACCATAGTAAAGCCAGTTAGCAGGGTTGTGTACACTCGTCCTTGGACTCGGTAAGGTGAACTGATCCAATACTTTATTATCAATGAGTAAATCAAACTGATCAGGTCCAAGGTTACCAATGATACCTCGATTATAGCAGAAACGAATGTCCATAGAGTTGTAGGAACCAAAAGGTGTCAATCTAAGTAGTGGTGTTCTCAGACCTATGGCATTTGCAATCATAGTGACAAATCCGCCGATCAGAATAGGTGAAACTTCGTCTTGCGTGATGCGCTCAAAGTTTGTTAGCATAAAGACGATGGCGTTGACCGGACGATTCTGAGAGGTGCAGAACATGATGAATAACTCTTTTCGATAAACTTCAGTGATATTATCGGGTTTACCGAAGATGTAGTGAGCGATGATCTTATGCAAGTATCTGAAAGCAAGGTTATGGATGTTCTCGGATTGAAACTCGTTCTCTTCAGGGTTATCGTTTCCAGTGATCTTACCCCAAAATCTTTCTAACTCCCAGTATGCAAGACTTTCTTCAGCGACTGTGGTGTATGCATCTGATCCATCAGGTAGTTCTAACATTTCAGCAAAATCTCGTATGCAAAACTGATATTCTAATCCAAAGAGTCGAAAGAGGATAACTCCTTTCCTCAGTCCTTGTCCACAGTTAGGAAGATAAGTCAAAGAGCTCAAGAATTCCAGAGTGAGCTTTCGGTAGGTACTAAACTTGCGGAACAGATGAGAACCGGTCCAACCGATTTGGTTCAGCAAGTGCATGACGCTTTCTGCGATACCTAGCCTTTCCATAGACGGATGGTGAGGATAGCGAGTCAAATCCATTTGCCTCTCAGCCAGCTTAGCATATCTCGCTTCTTGCCCTCTACCACGGAACACAACTTCCATATTGTCAACTTCTTGCATCTTGATGAGTTAGTAGTTAAGAAAGCCTATAAGTTGAAAATATTAAAATAAGTTAGAGCTAGGCTAGTGTTGTTTAAAAGGGAGAAATAAAGAGAAAAAAAAATAAAAAGTGTAACAAGTTATAATAATAATTATAATTATAAAAAGGAAAGATTTTCACGATTTAAAGATAGCGGTTATAATTATAGTAATTATTATAAAATGTAGGAAAAACATAAAAATATAGAGAAATTAAAATAATTCAAAAATAGAATAGAATGTAAAAATAAAAATAAAATTAAAAATAAAAATAATTGTGGGTTGTCTCCCACCAAGCGCTTTGTTTTATGTCGTAAGCTCGACGATTTTAAAATAGAAAATCATCTTTCTGAAGGAGCGGGCAACTCGTCAAGTTTAAAAATTTGAATGTTTTCATCGTGTTCGAGATGGTGGTAATACTTAAGACGTTGCCCATTTACGACAAAAGGTTTGACGGTTTCTCCTTTGATTTCTATCGCTCCGCTCGGAAATATGTTAGTGATTTCGAAAGGACCAGACCACCTAGATCGTAACTTTCCAGGAAATAATTTTAGTCTAGAATTAAATAGAAGTACTTTATCGCCTATGCTAAAAAATTTTCTAGATATACGCTTGTCATGCCATTTTTTCGTTCTCTCTTTATAGATTTTGGCGTTTTCGTAAGCGTCTTGTCTAAGTTCGTCTAATTCGTTTATGTCTAGAAGTCGTTTCTCACCAGCGGTAGTGTAGTTTAAATTTAAATTCTTAATGGCCCAATAGGCTTTATGTTCTAACTCTACCGGAAGGTGGCATGATTTTCCATAAACGAGTTTGAATGGGGTAGTTCCAATTGGAGTTTTGAAAGCTGTTCTATAAGCCCATAAAGCTTCATTTAACTTGGATGACCAATCCTTTCTAGATATAGCAACAGTTTTCTCCAATATTTGCTTTATTTCGCGGTTAGATACTTCTACTTGTCCGCTTGTTTGTGGATGGTATGGTGTAGCTAATCGATGATTTACTCCATATTTTCGAAGGAGTTTTTCAAGGATCCTTGAAATGAAATGAGACCCACCATCGCTAATTACCAGTCTTGGCACACCGAACCTAGGAAAGATGACGTTTTTGAAGAGTTTGATAACTACTCGTGTATCGTTTGTAGGAGAAGCGATAGCTTCTATCCATTTCGAAACGTAATCGACAGCTACGAGTATATATTGATTTCCGAATGATGATGGAAACGGACCCATAAAGTCTATTCCCCAAACGTCAAATATTTCTACTTCTAGAATGCCCTTTTGAGGCATTTCGTCACGTCTCGAGATATTTCCGGTTCGTTGGCATCTATCACAGTTTAATACAGCAAAGTAAACGTCTTTCCACAGGTTGGGCCAAAAGAGTCCAGATTGAAGGATTTTGGCGCAGGTTCTAGATGTGCTATGGTGTCCTCCACATGGTGCAGAATGACAATGTGTTATTATGCTTCTTATTTCTTCCTCGGGTACACAATGTCTAAAGATTCCATCGGGGCCTCTTTTGAAAAGTAGGGGGTCGTCCCAATAGTAATGTTTTAGGTCATGGAAGAATTTCTTCTTCTATTGGTAACTTAGATCAGGAGGAAGTACACCAGCAGCTAGGTAATTTACGAAATCTGCCTACCAAGGTGTGTCAGAGCGGACTAAAGCTACTTCTGCGAAGTTATTGGTTTCAGTGATTGGATGGTATGGTTCTAATTCGTTAGCTTCCAACTGAGCGATGAGTCTTTCGTAAGAGAAATCATCGTCAATTGGTACTTGTTCGGGTTTCAGATTTTCCAGTCGAGAGAGGTGATCTGCTACGACGTTTTCAGTTCCTTTTTATCTTTAATTTCTAAGTCGAATTCTTGTAAGAAAAGGATCCATCTTAACAGTCTCGGTTTGGCGTCCTTCTTGGTTAAGAGGTATCTAATAGCGGCGTGGTCAGTGTATATGATTATTTTGGCTCCTACCAAGTAGGAACGGAACTTATCTAACGCGAACACGAAAGCTAATAGTTCTTTTTCTGTCGTGGCGTAATTCATTTGAGCTTCGTCTAGGGTTCTACTCGCATAGTATATGACATGTAGTTTCTTATCTTTTCTTTGCCCTAGAACGGCTCCTACAACATAATCGCTTGCGTCGCACATTATTTCGAAAGGCTCATTCCAGTCGGGAGGTTGCATAATCGGCGCAGAGATTAATGCTTGTTTAAGCGTACGGAATGCTTCAGCGCATTTATCGTTAAAAATGAATTCGGCGTCTTTCGTCAATAATTCGGTTAAGGGTTTGGTTATTTTAGAGAAATACTTAATAAAACGTCGGTAAAAACCAGCGTGTCCTAGAAAACTCCTTATTTCTCTAACTGTTTTGGGAGGTTGAAGGTTTTCGATAATTTCGATTTTAGCTTTATCCACTTTGATCCCCCTATCGGATACGATGTGTCCAAGTACGATTCCTTGTCGAACCATGAAATGGCATTTTTCCCAATTAAGGACTAGGTTAACGCTTACGCATCGTTTTAGTACCAATTCAAGGTTTTCTAAACATGTTTCAAAACTTCCTCCACAGACAGAGAAGTCGTCCATAAAGACCTCCATTATTCCATCCAGGAAGTCGGCAAATATTGCCATCATGCATCTCTGGAAGGTTGCGGGTGCATTGCAAAGTCCAAAAGGCATTCGTCTATAAGCGAACGTACCATAAGGACAAGTAAACGTGGTCTTTTCTTGGTCGTCAGGGTGGATAGGAATTTGGAAAAATCCGGAGTATCCGTCTAGATAACAGAAATGTGAGTGTTTAGCTAGTCGTTCAAGCATTTGATCTATGAATGGCAAAGGGAAATGATCTTTTCGGGTGGCTTTGTTTAGCTTCCTATAGTCAATGCACATTCTCCATCCAGTTTGGGTACGTTGTGCTACAGATTCGCCTTTTGCGTTAGTGATTACAGTAACTCCTCCTTTCTTTGGTACTACATGAACAGGACTAACCCATTTACTATCGGATATAGGATATATGATTCCGGCTTCTAGAAGTTTTTGGATTTCCTTTTTACCCACATCGCTCATAATGGGATTGATTCGTCTTTGATGTTCCCTAGAGGTTTTACAATCTTCTTCGAGCATAATGCGATGCATACAGAGGGAAGGACTTATTCCTTTCAGATCTGATATGTTATATCCTAGAGCGGTTGGGTATTTTCTTAGGACGGTGAGTAATTTTTCAGTCTCGGTTTGTCCTAAATTGGCGTTAACTATAACCGGTCGGTTATGTTCTTCGTCTAGGAATTCGTACCTAAGGTCAGTAGGTAGTGTTTTAAGTTCTATAGCAGGTTTCTTAGGCCCAGGTATAGGATCGGGAGTTAATGCCAAACATTCACTCAGGTGGTTATCTTGATATTCCCCACGCCATTTGTCATCTTCAAAAATTGGCGGTATAGGAATTCTTAGGATCTCGGTTTCCTTATGTGGTTCGGATTTTATTTCATTTACACACTCGTCGATTATGTCGGCTGTGGTTGTCGTTTTTTTTACCTCCCCGTTTCACTTGGGAGGACGGCACGCTAGACCCTTCACGCGAAATTTGGAAGGAGAATGCGCCCGTGGTGGGATGAATTTTGTTTCAGTTCTTCCTACGATATCACACGAACTTTCTTATTTGTCCTACGAGTAGGAAAGGGAAAAAAAGATCTCAACTAAACCCTAGGAGTTTGCTAAGTGTGGGGATTCACCTAGACTAGAAATTCTGGAGTCCGGGAGGTCGGTTATACATAGGGAAGAGTTTAAGCACCCTACATATCTGTAGTACTCTACAGGAACCTTCTCTGTGTCTAAATGTGTTTGTGCTACTAATGATTATTGGGAAAGTTTCTCCTTTGTATTAGGAGAAGGAATTGAATTGAATAAAAGAAAGACAGACTGACTGACTGACTATTTTTGGTATTTTATTAGCTCGCTGAGATTCCTTGTGAACCTCATGCCTACATATCCCTAATGGAAGTCAGAGCTTAATGTAGTTCGGGGAACTAATTAATTATTAATTATTTTTGGGTGCCTTGCTTGAAGCTCAAGGTTGAAGCTTGAATTAAATCTCTGTTTACAGTAAAGAGACATGAAGTCATCTTTATAGAGAGGTATTTCTACTATTCCACCACAAATATTAAAAGAGTGACAGAATAACTGAATTCATTTCATTCAAGAGGGGGACCTTACTTGTGTATGTGCAAGTATACCAGTCAAATGCCTCTTAAATGAAAGAAAAATGCTCATCCAAATTAGGGAAAGTTACCACATGTCTGGGTTTTACTGCCAGCTCATGCCTTTCAAAATCCTAAATGGGAGACTTGATTAAAATGAAATGTAATGTTTGTTTGTTCGAATCTGGTGAGATAGAGGAAAGATCTCTCTATAGAGATAAGCTATGTCTATCTACTGTATAAAAGATTTAATTTTTTTAACTGGCTTGTATGAGGCCCAAGCTTGAGGCTTTTTGATTAATGTATTATTTATTGACTCTGGGAGATGACTCCACTGGGGGTTAATTACAAGGAATTTTTGTATTCTGTACAAAGCCCAGAATTGAGGCTGACTCTAGCTAGAAAAAATATTATTTTCTGCCTTGTACAAAGCCCAAGGTTGTGGCTGACTGAGTATGAATGACTCTAATAGGGAAAAGATCCTAGATGTTAGGAATCTTTGACACATGAAGTATGGTCTATCTGCCTTGTACAAAGCCCAAGGTTGTGGCTACCTGAATGATGAAGGACTCACTGGGGAGACTCTATTATCTGCCTTGCACAATGCCCAAGGTTGAGGCTGACTATTAACAAGGGAGTTTTATTGTTTTGGTGCCTTGTATGAAGCCCAAGGTTGAGGCTAACTATTTTTGTTGGATTTTTTTGACTCTATTGAAGGATTTATTTATTAAAAGACTGATTTTTTTTGGAAGCTAACCCTTTCCAGGGGTTTTGACTCAGCTGGTGAGTTTATCTTTTGAAAAGAATGATTTTTGGAAGCTAACCCTTTCCAGGGATTTTATTCTTTTAAACAGGTTTTTATTAATTGACTTTGGAGGCTAACCCTTTCCAGGGGTTTTGACTCTTTTGGGGAAATTATCTCCTAAGAGAAATGAATCTTTGGTTTTTGAAGAAGTGATTTTGGAGGCTAACCCTTTCCAGGGGTTTTATTCTTTTAAACAGGTCTTTATTAATTGACTTTGGAGGCTAACCCTTTCCAGGGGTTTTTATTAAGATGAAAGAAATGATTTGGAGGCTAACCCTTTCCAGGGGTTTTTGTTAAAATGATTGGAAGAAAGATTATCTAGTGGAGACTTCTTGTTTAAAGCCCAAGATGAAGGCTGACTCTTGCCGAGGATAAGCAAACATGGATCCTAGACTCTGCTAAGGAAGATTGATGAAGATAAGGGTGACAGAGACTGTCCACGCCTCTCATTCCAAAAGGTGTACTCAATGTAAAATTGAGACAAACTTAGCTTGTTTAAAGTCTGGTTTAAATTGGAAGAAACTCACCAGGGTATGTTAAAAGGTGACTAAAGACCTGTTCCTATGTTTATAAGAAACCTGATGGGTCCTTGTATACAAGCTCAAGAGGAAGCTGGAAATGCTTTTAAGAAGCCTGTGGGTCCTTGTACAAAGCCCAAGAGGAGGCTAATCGAGGGTCATCGAGGGTCCTTGTTATAGCACAAGAGAAAGCTATGTGGTTTTGAACTTATTTTGGCTTTAAGCAAATGGGTAAGAGGTTTCACCGGGAATAATTCCTCTTTGGGTGGATGTGTCCTATTTTTTTGGATTCTAAGGTTTTTGCCAAGATGTTTCACCGGGAATAATTCATCTTGGGGGTTTGAACTACAGATCTCTAATTAGGAAAGAGCCTTCACCGGGAAGACATTCTCAATCCTAGGTCATATTCCTATAATATATATATAGTTTAACTGTCCTAGGGTTTACACTCAGACGTAGTTCTAAACAAATATATGCACAGTTTATATTTGACAGTAATTTAAACAAAGACTGTAAATTGAAAGCTTGTAAAGCCTAACCTGGATGGAGTGGAGGCCTTTGAAGAAGTATGTACAAAGCCTTACCAGTAATTGATGGATAACAGTTGAATATATATGATAAACAGTTAATGGTTTTTTGAAAACAGAAGAAGTGAAGATGGACATAGGTCACATAGGTATCTGAAGAGTTTCACCGGGAATAATGCCCTTCAAATACCAGAAGAATATTTTGAAAACAGAAAGAAGATTTTGTAAATACAGTTTTTGAAAAACAAACTATGAAAAGAAAAAGGTGTTGGGACTTACACTCTATTAGAGGCCCACTTAAAAATGATTTACTGTTTATGAGAAACAGTTGAAAATGATTGAAATGATATAAGGTTTTGTTGTTTGAAAACCTTAATCATCCGTTTAATTGGAGACTGAAAACAGTTTTGAACATTGACAAAAGTCAACTTCATTAAGGCAAAGATGAAATCTATACCTAATTAAGACCTAAATAATTAGGGTTTTATCATAAAATTATTCACAAAGTAATTAGGTTAAAACAAAATGAAAATATATATTTTCAAAGTATTTAAGAAAACACTTAAAACATACTATTTTAAACCTAATAAGAATATATGAAATAAATAATATTTTTATGATTTTTTTGATTATTCATAAAATAGATATATTAAATGACAAGTGTGTAAAAAATGAAATTAAAATGAATTAATTTGATAGGTTAAATAATTGTTTAAAGTTGTAAAGAAATCAAATGGAAAAAGTGATAAAAAATATTGTTTTGTCACTACCAAGGCTTGAACCCACGCTCCCATGGTCACCACACAAAACAAAGCCAACTGAGCTACACGCTCAGTGTGACTAAAGAGGGATTCCAATTGGTTATATATAAAACACGCGGGTTAAAATGAAAAATAAAAACAAAAGGTCTGAGGGGGGGATCGAACCCCAGACCTAAGGCATGAGAAAGTGAGAGGCGCTTGTAACCAAGTGAGCTGAACGTTTTAGTCGTTCAAAACACGCTTCCAATTGATTATATTTTAAACTTGCTTCTGAGAATTCAAAAAAACGCGCGCAAAGCAACTTCATCTTCAACCTCATGATTTCAATTTCTGGAAATCCTATCTCCCTCAATTCTCAACTAAATTCAAAGATGTAAAGATGGATTTTGCTCGTTTTTGGACGAGGATCATGATGGTGTCCTTTAATTTCATTTATTCTAAGTGTAACATAAAATTCGCAAG
Source organism: Vicia villosa (assembly GCF_029867415.1). Classification (NCBI taxonomy): domain Eukaryota; kingdom Viridiplantae; phylum Streptophyta; class Magnoliopsida; order Fabales; family Fabaceae; genus Vicia; species Vicia villosa. Next base: position 76,652,559 of record NC_081185.1, on the reverse strand, counting down.
CATGAACACTAAGAACCCTAAAACTGAAATTAAACATGAAATACTATATATGCATGATTTGATGCAATTGATTGAGGGCTAATGATATATGAAGGTTCAGAAACCAACTAGTAACTTCATTTTAAATTTATCATGCGTGAATCATAGAGTTTGAAGCTTTTGAAACTTACCTGAAAAATGAAGATTTGGCTCTGATCAAAGTGTGTTGCAGAGTTGTTGCAACGATCCAGATAGCTTCAGTGATCCTCCTGGAAGGTGTTGAGATGCTTAACTTGGACTGAAAGTGCCCAGAACCTCTTGCTCGACCCCAACTGCAACAGCTCCAAGTGAGAGGTGAAGATGATGATTCCCCACGTACAGAAGTGTTTCAGAGGTTTGGATCACCTCTAAATGACTCCCCTAAGGTGTTTGAATACTTAATTCCAAAGGAAGAGCTCTGGTTTGAAGAATCCGAGTCTTCTTGCCAAAGAACCTTTGAAAACCTTAAGTATGAAGAAAGAAGAGGGAAAGCAAGAATTCTGTTGCTTTGGTGTGTTTTCTGAATGAGAAAGACCCCTCTATTTATAGGCAAATGGTTCAGAGCAGTTGAACATAGCAAGCTTGCTTAGTGAAGTGAGTTTGGTTTCTTAGCCATGAAGAAATTTTGAAAATATCCCAAATGCAATGATGCATTTTCGGGCTAGCTTCCCCAACCATTGATCTTGTATGATCTTAGGGAACATTTCTGATGCAGAGGAGAGTTCTAATTGGCTTAGAGCAAGATTCCTTGATGATTCACCATTTGCCATAAATTCAAAAATGCAATCATTACATAATCACATGCCTTTGTTTTTGGGAATCTTCTTCAATCCTTATGCAATGATGGAAATTGATGTATGGCATGCTTGCAGATGTATTAGAGGTCATGTAGCATCACTTAGTGAAGCTAATTGCACAAAATTGCAAAGTTCCAATTTGTACATGACCTATAATTTCACCTTATGAGGCCAACTTTGAACAAGCATAACTCCTAGCTCAAAATGAATTTGGAGAAGGTTGAGCACAATTTGGAAAGCCCTAAAAATCTACTTCAAATCATTAGTTTGGGGTTTCTTCAGAATCATTTGGGAAAATTGTGAAAAATGAGCCCAAAGTTGGATGAAAACTAGGTTAAAAACACTTAGAAAAATTTCTAAGTTTTTATAACCTAAAGCTTGAAAATTCCAATTCTCTTAAATGGTTGATCTTTTGAAAAAAGTTCCTATGTAAGATGTTGTTTTATTTTGCAAGATCTACAACTTTCATGTTGGAAGTTTTTTGAGTTGTGTAGGTGAAATTTTGAGTTCCCATAATGCCCTCAAAAACCCTAATTCCCGACTTTTCGCTCCTTGATGATTCTTCTTGAATTTCTTTGGTCAAATGACTTTAATATCCATATATTGATGATATTGGTATTTGAAAGTCATGGTTTGACCAAAAATCTTAAAAGTCAAAGGTGATCCCATACAGTTGACTTTTTCCAAATAAAGTGAGATTTTGGACTTTTGTGTGGAATTAAGATCTTCTCCTCAAATGAGTGATGTAAATGGGTTATATTGAGGTAGTAGAGGTTCTTGAATCATGTCTTGAGTTTTGGATCCATGCCCTGATTAAAATTCAACTATCCAGATGAATTAGGTTAAAAACCCTAATTGTCGACCAGATGAAATTGGTGACTGTGGATCTTGAATTGAGGTGTGATGTCCAGTGGATTTTATTGTATGGATCATTTGAAGATGATTGAAGTCTTTAATAGATGTCCTGGAGCTTTTTAGGGTTTCCCAAAGGTGATCCCTGATTTCAGTCCTTGATAGGCTCAAAAACCCTAGTCTGGTGACTTGAGTAAACCTGTACTCAGATGACTGAGTGTCTAATCAATCATAGGTGAATATAAAAGTGAAGCTTTTGAGTCCCATGATTGTGTTAGAGACCAATCCTTCTATTGATTGATCCTTTGCCTGAGTTTTATTGTCTTTGAACATCCTTGATCAAATGCCAGATGAAGAAGTGACTGCTCTGGGTACTTGCTTTGACCTGATGAAAATCATGAAGATATGTCATCTCAGGGGGGTCAAAAATTAGGGTATGACATCGGCAGAGCAGCATGTGTCAATTATAGAAGGTGCTTTTAGGAATTGGGAAAGAATAAATTCGATTTTCTCTTCTCCTACTTCGAAAGTAAGCTTTCCTCGCTTAACGTCTATAATTGCACCAGCGGTTGCTAAGAATGGTCTTCCTAATATGATCGGGATGTTAGAATCTTCTTGGATATCCATTATGATGAAGTCAGTTGGGATGTAGAATTGGCCTACACGCACAGGGATATTTTCTAACATTCCTACAGGGTATTTAACAGAACGGTCAGCTAGTTGAAGAGACATTCTCGTTGCCTTAAGCTCACCCAGATTTAGCTTCTTACAGGTTGAAAGAGGCATCAAACTGACACTGGCTCCTAAGTCGCACAAGGCTTTTTCTATAATAGTTTTTCCTATTACGCAGGGTATAGAAAAACTACCAGGATCTTTCAGTTTGGGAGGCATGTTATTTTGGATGATAGCGCTACATTCAGCAGTAAGTGTTACAGTTTCGTTATCCTCGAGTTTCTTTTTGTTCGACAGAATTTCTTTCAAGAATTTAGCGTACGAAGGCATTTCAATTATGGCTTCTGTGAACGGTATGGTTATGTTTAATTGTATCAGAAGTTCTACAAATTTTTTAAATTGCGCTTCGGTTTTGGATTTAGCTAATCTCTGAGGGTAAGGAATTGGTGGCTTATAAGGTGGTGGTGGAACGTAAGGTTTTTCTTTTTCAGGTTCCACTGCGTTGTTGTTCTCATTGGTCTTAGCAGTTTGATCATCAGTTGATGTCTTTTCGGTTTCCTTTGGCTCTTGTTGTGACATGGGTGCGTTTTGAGTTCTAGGATCGATAGGTCCATCATAGTTCGTTCCACTTCGTAGTGTTATCGCGTTCGCATGTCCTTTAGGATTAGGTTGTGGTTGAGCAGGAAACGTGCCAACAGGGGCAGCAGTAGGTGCTTGTTGTTGAGCTACTTGTGAAATTTGAGTTTCTAACATTTTGTTATGCGTAGCCAAGGCATCTACTTTGTTCGATAATTGTTTTAGTTGCTCGCTATTGTGGATGTTTTGATTTAGGAAGTCCTTATTGGTTTGTTGTTGGGAAGCTATAAAGTTTTCCATCATGATTTCTAGATTCGACTTCCTAGGGGTGTTTTGAGCAGCTACAGGCGCTTTTTGATAGCCAGGTGGGACAGCAGGTGCTTGTCCAGGCGCGTACAACGCGTTGTTGTTCTTATACGAAAAGTTTGGATGGTTTTTCCATCCAGGGTTGTACGTGTTAGAATAAGGGTTTCCTTGAGCATAGTATACTTGATCAGATGGGATACCAGTCAAGAGTTGACATTCGGCAACTGCGTGTCCAGTTAATCCACAAATCTCGCAGTTAGGTGCTACGGCAGCAGCGGTGGCTGAAGGAGTGATGGTTAAGTTTTCGATCTTTTGAGTTAAAGCGTCTACTTTAGCGTTAACGCGGTCTATACCACTTACTTCGTACATTCCTCCTTTTGTTTGGGTTTTCTCTAGAGTGGCTCGTTCTCCACCCCATTGGTAATGGTTTTGTGCCATGTTCTCTATGAGGTTATATGCTTCATCATGGGGTTTGTCCATTAATGCTCCGCCAGCAGCGGCATCTATAGTCATTTTAGTGTTATAAAGGAGACCACCATAGAAAGTATGGATGATCAGCCATGGTTCGAGTCCATGATGAGGGCATAGTCTAAGCATGTCCTTGTATCGTTCCCAAGCTTCGAAGAGTGATTCGTTATCTTTCTAGGTAAATCCGTTGATTTGACCTCTTAGCATAGCGGTTTTGCGAGGCGGAAAGTATCTAGCTAAGAAAACTCTCTTCAATTTGTCCCATGTAGTTATGGAATTAGAAGGTAGGGATTGAAGCCACGCTCTAGCTCTATCTCTCAAGGAGAAGGGAAAGAGACGTAATCGAATAGCTTCGGAACTAACGTTATTAGCTTTGACAGTGTCGGCATATTGCACGAACACAGATAAGTGGAGGTTGGGATCGTCTGCAGGGCTTCCAGAGAATTGGTTCTGTTGAACAGCTTGTACCAACGAAGGTTTCAGTTCGAAATTGTTCGCCTCAATCGCATGTGGTGCGATACTTGAGTGCGGTTCAGCGCGTGAAGGAGTGGCATAGTCTCTAAGAGGATGAATAGCAGCCATCTCTAACTTCGGGGTAATTCGATTGATTTGATCAGTAAAGATCAATTCCTGATTAATCGGAATTGGTGCTACTTCGGGAAGGTTGCGAGCTCGACGTTTGACGTTAATGAAACGTTCGATCTTGTTAATTCGTTGTAATAAGTCTCCTCCTTGTGAACGAGAATTTGGCATACAATCGTTCAGAAAGAAAGGAAAGAATTGCCCTAGTCTCTACGGTGTAACAGTGAGCTACGATATCGACTTAAATAGTCCCCGGCAACGACGCCAAAAACTTGATCGCGACTTTACGTGTCTATTAATCTTATGACTGCAAGTGCACAGTCGTGTCGTGTAGTTTTAAAAGATATCGAATCCACAGGGACTATGAATCGATCTACCGTTTTCTAAGGTTACTATGTAAAGCTAAGGCTACTAATATTTTGATTGTTTCTAAAGGAAAGTGATTGTGAATACTAAGAAATATAATAATAGACGGATATCAGTATGTATTTCGTTTAACTTTAGGTGATCCGAAGGTCCATTGGCTAATGCATAATTCGATTAAAAATCTTTATTAATTCAATTGATTAAAAGTCCTCCTCTCAAACTTTCGCTCTGTTGATTTAGACTACTATCCTAACTCGTAATGTACGCTTTCGCCATCCCATTAGATTTTAGAAAAGCTTTTTGAAAACAACGTAATTAATAAAATGCTTGTTTTATGAAGTTGTTATCTATTTAAATCCCCTAATCTCAAACTTTCGCTCTGTTGACTCGGAACATGCTAATATCCCTAACGTACGCTTTCGCCATCCCGCTCGGGTGTAAAAACATTTTTTGAAAATAAATAAGTTCTAATTAGTTTTAATACGCTTTCGCCATCCTTAAAACTAATGTCCTATGTCTACTATCCAGTTAAAGATATCAAACTTTCGCTCTATTGATTTTAACCTTTGACCGTCTTAACCCCTCAAACTTTCGCTCTATTGGTTCTAAGACTTACTAATTAAATTAGACATACAAACCAAAAACAAGTGATATTTAATAAAATATAATTAAGCCAATTTATTTCGGATCCCACGGTTAACTTACTTTACATACCGATATCTTAGTTAATTAGCTAGACATATTGATACGGTTAAGCATGCATAAATTAATTTGGTTTATAATAAAAGGCGTGTTAAATGGCATACAATATATCATGCAATAACAATAATAAATAAAGCGGTAAATGATAAACCTGAATTAAAATAAATCTGAATTGAATCTTGAAGTACCGAACTAAACGGACAGAAATTTAAAGCAAGGAATAAAAAGGACAAATCTAACGTAAGGCTAGATTTATAAAAGGTTCACAACAATTTCCGGTGTAGAAATTGCTGTCAGAAAATAAAATAGTTTAATTGAAAGCAGGAAGAAAATAGCGGTCGCGGAACAATTTCGGCAGCACTTCGTTAGCAGAAAATCGGACAGGTTGAAGTGAAGTATCTGCCTCTATTTATAGGCGAGCCTTTGCAGTTGGAATGCGTGAAAGCAGGAATTTCTCTGACTGGGACTTGGAGACGTGCATCTCCACTTTTTGAGGGACTCCTTTGAACGACTTGAGACGTGCGTCTCAAGTGGAGAAGATTTAGGAGGATTGGAGACGTGCGTCTCCACTTGGTGACGTGGCAGGGAGTTGTTGGAGACGTGCGTCTCCTCTTGCTTGGATGATTTGGGCCACGTGCAGATTTGTTTCTTCGTGGGCTTGGCTTGTACTTTGCACATTTGGGCCTTATTTGCACCTCCTTTTCACTTTAGCACCCATTTTTCATCTTTTAGGCACAAATAGTAGTCATTTTAGCACCATTTCCTCTCCTTTTCACAAATAGTCTCAATAAGATGATAAAACCTGAAACAAAGCAAATACTCGCATAATATCATAATAAAACAATATAATAAACGGAAAATGCTATAAATATTTATGGATTTCAAGCTAAATATACGATATAAAATCGTGTTATCATTGAGCAATTCAAAAGGTGTCAATCTAATTGGAGTGCATCAACAACTTCCTTAGGGTGTAAGGACTAAGGAGGCTATCCAAATGCCTGCAACAAAATTGTAAGTGGAGAATCAGCATCTTCCATTTTCACTTGGAGTTTGAGCAAGTGGAGTCGAGCTGGGCAATTCAGAGTCATCCAAGGTGAAATAAAGGTCCCTTTAGCATCCCTAAGGTACAAGAAAGCTTTTTCAATCATCAAATCATTGCTGGAAGTCCTCTACCATAGCCATCAACCTGCAGTTTCAGAGGTAGGTTCTCAAACTCTAACTCTATGATTCTTGCATCTATCTTGTTATAACTCGATACCAAATTGTTCAACATCATGAGAGGATTAAAAACCCTCTATCATCATTCATTTATTCATCATATTTGTCATTTAATTTTAGTTTTAGGGTTTTAGCGTTCTTCGTGTTCATACCAAAATTATTGAGTTACACTTATAATAAATGAATTCCGAGAATACCATCGTGTTCCTTGTTAGAAACTGAGTGAAAATCATGTTTGGTTCATTCCATTTGGTGGAGAAATGAGTGAGATAGAAACTCAAAAATCTTCAAGCTCGAGGTTGAAGATGAAGATGGTGGCGCCAAGTTTCAATTTCAAAAACGAGGGTATAATATAATTGGTTCAAGGCATTTTTTTGACAAGCCACGCGCGCGGCCCATTTGGTTGTTGTTTTGAGTGTTGACCTCAAGGTCACGAGTTTAAGTCCCAATGGGACCAAACCCTTTTTTTAACACTATTTTCTTTCAATCCAGAACTTAAACATTGAAAGTGAGTTTTCTAACATCTCAAGGAGGTTGGGTGGAAGTAATCCAGACCTTCATTGGAGCTCTGTAGCAGTTGGAGCACCATAATCACTTTCAACTTGGAGCTTATGCAAGTGGAGTCGAGTTGAGTGATCGCGACTTTACGTGTCTATTAATCTTATGACTGCAAGTGCACAGTCGTGTCGTGTAGTTTTAAAAGATATCGAATCCACAGGGACTATGAATCGATCTACCGTTTTCTAAGGTTACTATGTAAAGCTAAGGCTACTAATATTTTGATTGTTTCTAAAGGAAAGTGATTGTGAATACTAAGAAATATAATAATAGATGGATATCAGTATGTATTTCGTTTAACTTTAGGTGATCCGAAGGTCCATTGGCTAATGCATAATTCGATTAAAAATCTTTATAAATTCAATTGATTAAAAGTCCTCCTCTCAGACTTTCGCTCTGTTGATTTAGACTACTATCCTAACTCGTAATGTACGCTTTCGCCATCCCATTAGATTTTAGAAAAGCTTTTTGAAAACAACGTAATTAATAAAATGCTCATTTTATGAAGTTGTTATCTATTTAAATCCCCTAATCTCAAACTTTTGCTCTGTTGACTCGGAACATGCTAATATCCCTAGCGTACGCTTTCGCCATCCCGCTCGGGTGTAAAAACATTTTTTGAAAATAAATAAGTTCTAATTAGTTTTAATACGCTTTCGCCATCCTTAAAACTAATGTCCTATGTCTACTATCCAGTTAAAGATCTCAAACTTTCGCTCTATTGATTTTAACCTTTGACCGTCTTAACCCCTCAAACTTTCGCTCTATTGGTTCTAAGACTTACTAATTAAATTAGACATACAAACCAAAAACAAGTGATATTTAATAAAATATAATTAAGCCAATTTATTTCGGATCCCACGGTTAACTTACTTTACATACCGATATCTTAGTTAATTAGCTAGACATATTGATACGGTTAAGCATGCATAAATTAATTTGGTTTATAATAAAAGGCATGTTAAATGGCATACAATATATCATGCAATAACAATAATAAATAAAGCAGTAAATGATAAACCTGAATTAAAATAAATCTGAATTGAATCTTGAAGTACCGAACTTCCACCACAGGTTGGCTGGATCGTTCTTCGGAATTAAACGGACAGAAATTTAAAACAAGGAATAAAAAGGACAAATCTAACGTAAGGCTAGATTTATAAAAGGTTCACAACAATTTCTGGTGTAGAAATTGCTGTCAGAAAATAAAATAGTTTAATTGAAAGCAGGAAGAAAATAGCGGTCGCGGAACAATTTCGGCAGCACTTCGTTAGCAGAAAATCGGACAGGTTGAAGTGAAGTATCTGCCTCTATTTATAGGCGAGCCTTTGCAGTTGGAATGCGTGATAGCAGGAATTTCTCTGACTGGGACTTGGAGACGTGCGTCTCCACTTTTTGAGGGACTCCTTTGAACGACTTGAGACGTGCGTCTCAAGTGGAGAAGATTTAGGAGGATTGGAGACGTGCGTCTCCACTTGGTGACGTGGCAGGGAGTTGTTGGAGACGTGCGTCTCCTCTTGCTTGGATGATTTGGGCCACGTGCAGATTTGTTTCTTCGTGGGCTTGGCTTGTACTTTGCATATTTGGGCCTTATTTGCACCTCCTTTTCACTTCAGCACCCATTTTTCATCTTTTAGGCACAAATAGTAGTCATTTTAGCTCCATTTCCTCTCCTTTTCACAAATAGTCTCAATAAGATGATAAAACCTGAAACAAAGCAAATACTCGCATAATATCATAATAAAACAATATAATGAACGGAAAATGCTATAAATATTTATGGATTTCAAGCTAAATATACGATATAAAATCGTGTTATCATTGAGCAATTCAAAAGGTGTCAATCTAATTGGAGTGCATCAACAACTTCCTTAGGGTGTAAGGACTAAGGAGGCTATCCAAATGCCTGCAACAAAATTGTAAGTGGAGAATCAGCATCTTTCATTTTCACTTGGAGTTTGAGCAAGTGGAGTCGAGCTGGGCAATTCAGAGTCATCCAAGGTGAAATAAAGGTCCCTTTAGCATCCCTAAGGTACAAGAAAGCTTTTTCAATCATCAAATCATTGCTGGAAGTCCTCTACCATAGCCATCAACCTGCAGTTTCAGAGGTAGGTTCTCAAACTCTAACTCTATGATTCTTGCATCTATCTTGTTATAACTCGATACCAAATTGTTCAACATCATGAGAGGATTAAAAACCCTCTATCATCATTCATTTATTCATCATATTTGTCATTTAATTTTAGTTTTAGGGTTTTAGCGTTCTTCGTGTTCATACCAAAATTATTGAGTTACACTTATAATAAATGAATTCCGAGAATACCATCGTGTTCCTTGTTAGAAACTGAGTGAAAATCATGTTTGGTTCATTCCATTTGGTGGAGAAATGAGTGAGATAGAAACTCAAAAATCTTCAAGCTCGAGGTTGAAGATGAAGATGGTGGCGCCAAGTTTCAATTTCAAAAACGAGGGTATAATATAATTAGTTCAAGGCATTTTTTTGACAAGCCACGCGCGCGGCCCATTTGGTTGTTGTTTTGAGTGTTGACCTCAAGGTCACGAGTTTAAGTCCCAATGGGACCAAACCCTTTTTTTAACACTATTTTCTTTCAATCCAGAACTTAAACATTGAAAGTGAGTTTTCTAACATCTCAAGGAGGTTGGGTGGAAGTAATCCAGACCTTCATTGGAGCTCTGTAGCAGTTGGAGCACCATAATCACTTTCAACTTGGAGCTTATGCAAGTGGAGTCGAGTTGAGTGATCGCGACTTTACGTGTCTATTAATCTTATGACTGCAAGTGCACAGTCGTGTCGTGTAGTTTTAAAAGATATCGAATCCACAGGGACTATGAATCGATCTACCGTTTTCTAAGGTTACTATGTAAAGCTAAGGCTACTAATATTTTGATTGTTTCTAAAGGAAAGTGATTGTGAATACTAAGAAATATAATAATAGATGGATATCAGTATGTATTTCGTTTAACTTTAGGTGATCCGAAGGTCCATTGGCTAATGCATAATTCGATTAAAAATCTTTATAAATTCAATTGATTAAAAGTCCTCCTCTCAGACTTTCGCTCTGTTGATTTAGACTACTATCCTAACTCGTAATGTACGCTTTCGCCATCCCATTAGATTTTAGAAAAGCTTTTTGAAAACAACGTAATTAATAAAATGCTCATTTTATGAAGTTGTTATCTATTTAAATCCCCTAATCTCAAACTTTTGCTCTGTTGACTCGGAACATGCTAATATCCCTAGCGTACGCTTTCGCCATCCCGCTCGGGTGTAAAAACATTTTTTGAAAATAAATAAGTTCTAATTAGTTTTAATACGCTCTCGCCATCCTTAAAACTAATGTCCTATGTCTACTATCCAGTTAAAGATCTCAAACTTTCGCTCTATTGATTTTAACCTTTGACCGTCTTAACCCCTCAAACTTTCGCTCTATTGGTTCTAAGACTTACTAATTAAATTAGACATACAAACCAAAAACAAGTGATATTTAATAAAATATAATTAAGCCAATTTATTTCGGATCCCACGGTTAACTTACTTTACATACCGATATCTTAGTTAATTAGCTAGACATATTGATACGGTTAAGCATGCATAAATTAATTTGGTTTATAATAAAAGGCATGTTAAATGGCATACAATATATCATGCAATAACAATAATAAATAAAGCAGTAAATGATAAACCTGAATTAAAATAAATCTGAATTGAATCTTGAAGTACCGAACTTCCACCACAGGTTGGCTGGATCGTTCTTCGGAATTAAACGGACAGAAATTTAAAACAAGGAATAAAAAGGACAAATCTAACGTAAGGCTAGATTTATAAAAGGTTCACAACAATTTCTGGTGTAGAAATTGCTGTCAGAAAATAAAATAGTTTAATTGAAAGCAGGAAGAAAATAGCGGTCGCGGAACAATTTCGGCAGCACTTCGTTAGCAGAAAATCGGACAGGTTGAAGTGAAGTATCTGCCTCTATTTATAGGCGAGCCTTTGCAGTTGGAATGCGTGATAGCAGGAATTTCTCTGACTGGGACTTGGAGACGTGCGTCTCCACTTTTTGAGGGACTCCTTTGAACGACTTGAGACGTGCGTCTCAAGTGGAGAAGATTTAGGAGGATTGGAGACGTGCGTCTCCACTTGGTGACGTGGCAGGGAGTTGTTGGAGACGTGCGTCTCCTCTTGCTTGGATGATTTGGGCCACGTGCAGATTTGTTTCTTCGTGGGCTTGGCTTGTACTTTGCATATTTGGGCCTTATTTGCACCTCCTTTTCACTTCAGCACCCATTTTTCATCTTTTAGGCACAAATAGTAGTCATTTTAGCTCCATTTCCTCTCCTTTTCACAAATAGTCTCAATAAGATGATAAAACCTGAAACAAAGCAAATACTCGCATAATATCATAATAAAACAATATAATAAACGGAAAATGCTATAAATATTTATGGATTTCAAGCTAAATATACGATATAAAATCGTGTTATCATTGAGCAATTCAAAAGGTGTCAATCTAGTTGGAGTGCATCAACAACTTCCTTAGGGTGTAAGGACTAAGGAGGCTATCCAAATGCCTGCAACAAAATTGTAAGTGGAGAATCAGCATCTTCCATTTTCACTTGGAGTTTGAGCAAGTGGAGTCGAGCTGGGCAATTCAGAGTCATCCAAGGTGAAATAAAGGTCCCTTTAGCATCCCTAAGGTACAAGAAAGCTTTTTCAATCATCAAATCATTGCTGGAAGTCCTCTACCATAGCCATCAACCTGCAGTCTCAGAGGTAGGTTCTCAAACTCTAACTCTATGATTCTTGCATCTATCTTGTTATAACTCGATACCAAATTGTTCAACATCATGAGAGGATTAAAAACCCTCTATCATCATTCATTTATTCATCATATTTGTCATTTAATTTTAGTTTTAGGGTTTTAGCGTTCTTCGTGTTCATACCAAAATTATTGAGTTACACTTATAATAAATGAATTCCGAGAATACCATCGTGTGTAACACCCCATAAAATTCTTTATTTAATTTAATTAATTTTTATTAAATATTAGAATTAAGTGGAATTATTTGGGAATAGGGATGAAATAAGGCTAATGGGCCAGTGTTGTAAGTAGCAGTTGGGGGTGTATCAGTTGCAAAGCCCTTTTTCTAAAATAAAGTATATTTTCATAAAAATAGAAAAGAGGAGTATTTTTGTGAAAAAAGAACCAAAAGGGAGCAGAGGAGATTGAACGTGAAATTGGGAGAAGAGCAAGTGCGAAGAGGAAGAGGATTCAAGAATTCGACATCGAGGTAAGGGGGGATTCTTCTCATTAACCTCTATTATGGGATGTATGAATGATTCGATGGAGTTTGTATGTTAGGATTTCGAATCGGATTATATGTCGGTTTGGGGTTTTGGGGTTTATAGAACTTTGATTCAATTAGGTTGTGAATGATGATTGGTGATGAACAATGATGTTAAAACCTGATTAGAAGTACGTGTAAACGTGCATTTTATGTCGTATGTGTGGTTTATTCTGCTGAAATTCGTACTGGTATGAATTGAGAGTATTTGGGAGGCATAGAATGCTGTTTTCTGCAGGTTGGGACTTCTGAAATCACCGGTTCGCGCCGCGTGCACAGGGTGGCGCCGCGAACAGGTGGACTGAATGGTAAGATGTTTTGATACGCACAGGTCGCGCCGCGTACCTGTGTTGGCGCCGCGAAGGCGTAACTTTTCCTCGCGTCGCGCCGCGTGTAGGTGTTGGCGCCGCGAAGGCGTAATTTTTCCTCGTTTCGCGCCGCGTGTGGATGTTGGCGCCGCGTGCTGTGCTGTTTGAGATTTTTGTTAAAGTTTAACGGTGTATAACTTTTTAACTGTTAGTCTGTTTGATGTGCCGTTTCGAACATAATGAGACTATTTCGGTGAGATATGCAATAAAACAGTGTTTGAGTTGTGACTCGAATTTAATTTAAACACTTGATTTAATTGGTTGTGGTGGTTTATATTGTTATTGCATTGGTTGATGATTATGATTGTTCAGTTGTTTGGTGTTGATGATTAGCATGCGGTATGTGATGCATGCATTTCATAATCATGTTGTGGGCTGTATCCCTTATGGTGGTGGGACAGCGGTAGCTAATTCCCATTGTGTGGAATTGGTGAGAGAAGTAGCCGAATCTTTATGGTGGTGGATCGGTGAGATGGGTTATCCCATGTTTGGTACCACATGCATTTAGTTGCATTGCATTAGGTTGTTGTGTATAATTGTAACATGAATGGAAGTTGTCCAATGTTATGATTTGTGCGTATTTTGGTATGAATGTTGCTATATTATCTGAATATAATTGATTTAGGTGAACAATGTATGGATGAAGTTGTATTGTTTATATACCTATAACATTTGTTAATGCGAATGAAACTCACCCTTACTGTTGTTATTTTTCAGATTGAGGAGTAGCTGGTGTACTTGGTGAGGATTAGCTCGTCAAGTAGTTCGTTAGAGTCGGTTGGGTCAGTGTCATGCTCTGGTCGTGTAACACCGGGAACGTTATTTTAGGATTGGCTGATAAACTTCTGTTTTGTTTATGGTTTATGGTTGAATTATGAGTCTTCGACTCCAGATGTTTGATTATTCAGTTGTTAAGAATATTCCGCTGTGTTAACATGCTACCTGAATAATTTTTGATTTATCGTTCCTTTATGGCATGACATGAATATTGTTTATTTTGTTGGCGTTGTAATACTCTTCTTCATGTTTTACTCTGATTTTAATGTTAATTTCCGCGGGGTTTAGAAGGGTGTTACAATAGTGGTATCAGAGCATAGTCGGTCGTTTGAGTCAGAGTCTTAGTGTCAGTTAATCCTTCGTATACGATTAGTGTAAAATTGACACTGTCGATACTTCTTGTTCTAATAAATATTGTCTGATATTTAGTAGAACAATGGCCGGAAGAGGGGGAAGAAATGACGACGCGATCGCTGAGGCTCTGGGCATGATTGCTGGTGTGTTGGGAGGGAATGCCAATGGAGCTGGTATTGGAGCTGACAGGCAGCTGAATAGCTTTCAGAGGAACAATCCTCCTTTGTTCAAAGGCACGCACGATCCCGAAGGTGCTCAGAAGTGGCTGAAGGAAATCGAAAGGATCTTCAGAGTGATCGATTGTGCTGAAAATCTGAAGGTGAGGTACGGGACTCACATGCTGTCTGAAGAAGCTGATGATTGGTGGATGGCTAGTAGAGATGAACTTGAATCTGCAGGTGTAGCGATCACTTGGGCTGTGTTCAAGAGAGAATTCTTGCGGAGGTACTTTCCTGAGGATGTTAGAGGCAGGAAAGAGATTGAATTTTTGGAGCTGACACAAGGTAACATGACTGTGCCAGAGTATGCGTCCAAGTTTGTGGAGCTAGCAAAGTATTATGTTCACTATAACAATGATGAAGCGAGCGAATTTTCGAAGTGTGTTAAGTTCGAGAATGGTCTCCGTGATGAAATTAAGCAGGGAATCAGGTACCAAAGGATTCGTCGGTTTGCTGATTTGGTAGATTGTAGTAGAATCTACGAAGAGGACAACCTGAAGCTGAAGTCATCTCACTCCCGTGAGTTAGTTGACAAGAAAGGGAAGAAGCCTATGGACCGTGGTAAACCATATGGTAGAGGTAATTATAAAGCTGGAAGTTGGAAGAAGCCTAGTGGGGGAGACTCTAGTGCTCCTGTTAAGTGCTTTAAGTGTGGGGAACCTGGACATCGTGTTCACGAGTGCAAAAGTGAAGAGAAGAAGTGCTACCGGTGTGGTAAAGCAGGCCACATTGCTGCTGACTGCAAGGGAAGGACTGTGACTTGTTACAACTGTGGTGAAGAGGGCCATATCAGTCCACAGTGTCCTAAGCCAAAGAAGAATCAAACTGGGGGTAAGGTTTTCGCTTTATCAGGTTCAGAGACTACTCCGGAGGATCGATTGATTAAAGGTACGTGTTTTATCCATGGCACTCCTTTAATTGCAATAATAGATACTGGAGCAACTCACTCGTTTATTTCATTGGATTGTGCTAAACGTTTGAACTTGGAAATATCTGATATTCGTGGAAGTATGATCATTGACACTCCTGCGTCGGGTTCAGTGACTACTTCGTTTGCCTGTTTGAACTGTCCAATTGATATTTTTGGTAGAGAGTTCGGAATGGATTTAGTATGCCTTCCGTTGGAACGACTTGATGTCATCCTGGGTATGAATTGGTTGCAATTTAATCGGGTTCATATCAACTGTTTCACGAAGACAGTTATTTTTCCTGAAGATGTCAGAGTCGAGGATTTAGCAATGACTGCTAGACAAGTGGATGAAGCCATGAAGGACGGGGCCGCCGTGTTTATGTTGATTGCATCCATGGAAGTGAAGGAGAAAGCGGTGAGTAGTGATTTACCAGTAGTATGTGAATTTCCAGAAGTTTTTCCAGAAGATGTAAGAGAGTTACCGCCAGAGAGGGAGGTAGAATTTGCTATTGAGTTAGTCCCTGGAACTAGTCCTGTGTCGATGGCGCCGTATCGTATGTCGGCATCTGAATTAGCAGAATTGAAGAGTCAACTGGAAGAGTTACTGGAAAAAGAATTCATTCGTCCTAGTGTGTCGCCGTGGGGTGCGCCGGTGTTGTTGGTAAAGAAGAAAGAAGGCTCTATGAGACTGTGTGTGGATTATAGACAGCTGAATAAAGTTACTATCAAGAATCGGTATCCATTACCGAGGATTGATGATTTAATGGATCAACTGGTCGGTGTGAGTGTGTTTAGCAAAATTGACTTGAGGTCGGGATATCATCAGATTCGGGTGAAGACGGACGATATTCAGAAAACAGCATTTAGAACGAGGTATGGTCATTACGAGTATACAGTGATGCCATTTGGAGTAACTAATGCGCCGGGGGTTTTCATGGAATATATGAATAGGATCTTCCATCCTTATTTGGATCAGTTTGTGGTGGTATTTATCGATGACATTCTAATATATTCTAAGAGTGAAGAAGAACATGCAGAGCATCTGAGAGTGGTATTAGAACTACTGAAGGAAAAGAAACTTTATGCGAAACTGTCAAAGTGTGAGTTCTGGCTAAGTGAAGTAAGCTTTCTTGGGCATGTAATTTCTAAAGATGGTATTGCCGTTGACCCAACGAAAGTAGAAGCAGTGTCTCAATGGGAAGCTCCGAAGTCAGTTTCCGAAATCCGTAGTTTCCTTGGTCTTGCGGGCTACTATAGAAAGTTCATTGAAGGTTTCTCGAAGTTAGCGTTACCGTTAACTAAGTTGACTAGGAAGGGTCAAGCATTCATCTGGGATTCGCAAGGTGAAGAAGGATTTCAAGAGTTGAAAAGGAGATTGACTAGTGCACCAATCTTGATTTTGCCGAATCCGGCGGAATCTTTTGTTGTTTATTGTGATGCTTCGTTGTCAGGATTAGGAGGTGTACTGATGCAGAATCAACAGGTAGTCGCGTATGCGTCGAGGCAACTCAAAGTACATGAGAGAAACTATCCGACTCATGACTTAGAGTTGGCAGCAGTGGTATTTGTGTTGAAGTTGTGGAGGCATTACCTATATGGTTCAAGATTTGAAGTGTTTAGTGACCACAAGAGCCTGAAATACCTCTTTGATCAAAAAGAGTTGAATATGAGACAAAGGAGATGGTTAGAATTTCTCAAGGATTATGATTTTGAACTGAATTACCATCCGGGTAAAGCAAATGTTGTTGCCGATGCTTTGAGTAGGAAGTCCTTGCATATGTCTATGCTTATGGCGAGAGAATTGGATTTAATTGAACAATTCCGAGATTTGAGTTTAGTATGCGAAGACACTCCTGTCAGTGTTAAGTTGGGCATGCTGAAGTTGACTAGTGGCATTCTGGAAGAGATTCGAGAGGGTCAGAAAGTTGATGTAGAGTTAGTGGATAAATTGACTCTAATTAACCAAGGCAAGGGAGGTGAATTCAGAATCGACGAGAATGGTATTATAAGGTTTGGTAATCGTGTTTGTGTTCCTAATGTTTCTGAATTGAGGAAGAGTATTCTCGAAGAAGGACATCGTAGTGGATTGAGTATACATCCTGGTGCGACCAAGATGTATCATGATTTGAAGAAGCTGTTTTGGTGGCCTGGAATGAAGAAAGAAATAGCTGAATTCGTCTATGCTTGTTTAACTTGTCAGAAGTCGAAGGTTGAGCATCAGAAACCATATGGAGCTATGCAACCGTTATTTATTCCGGAATGGAAGTGGGATAGTATATCCATGGATTTTGTTTCTGGATTGCCGAGAACGGTGAAGAACTATGAAGCCATTTGGGTCATAGTGGATAGGTTGACTAAGTCTGCTCACTTTATACCAATGAGAATGGATTACTCGATGGAGAAGCTGGCCCAATTGTACATTGAGAAGATAGTGAGTTTACATGGTATTCCTTCGAGTATCGTGTCAGATAGAGATCCAAGGTTTACATCCAAATTCTGGGAAGGTTTGCAGAAGGCTTTGGGTACTAAGCTGAGATTGAGTTCTGCTTATCATCCTCAGACGGACGGACAGACAGAAAGAACTATCCAATCGCTAGAGGATTTATTGCGTGCTTGTGTGTTGGAAAGAGGTGGTACTTGGGATAGTTATCTACCCTTGATCGAATTTACCTACAATAATAGTTTTCACTCGAGCATTGGTATGGCTCCATTTGAAGCTTTGTATGGTCGGAGATGTAGGACGCCTTTATGTTGGTATGAATCTGGCGAAAGTGCGGTGATTGGACCAGAGATTGTTCAAGAAACGACGGAAAAGATTAAGATGATTCAGGAGAAGATGAAGGCTTCTCAGAGTCGTCAGAAGAGTTATCATGACAAGAGACGGAGAACTCTTGAGTTTCAAGAAGGAGATCACGTGTTTATGAGAGTTACACCTATGACTGGTATCGGACGAGCTCTAAAGTCAAGGAAATTAACTCCGCGTTTCATTGGTCCGTTTCAGATTTCAGAAAGAGTGGGAGAGGTGGCGTATCGCATTGCGTTACCACCGACACTTGCGAATCTGCATGATGTATTCCATGTGTCGCAGTTGAGGAAATACATTGCTGATCCGTCACATGTTATCCAAGTGGATGATGTACAGGTAAAGGATAATCTGACAGTTGAAGCTTTGCCTACGAGGATTGAAGATCGGAAGGTGAAACAATTGCGTGGCAAGGAGATAGCGTTGGTCAGAGTAGCTTGGGGAGGACCAGCCGGTGGAAATGTTACATGGGAATTGGAGAGCCAGATGAAGGACTTCTACCCAGAACTCTTTGCCTAAGGTATGTTTTCGAGGACGAAAACTTTTCTAGTGGGGGAGAGTTGTAACACCCCATAAAATTCTTTATTTAATTTAATTAATTTTTATTAAATATTAGAATTAAGTGGAATTATTTGGGAATAGGGATGAAATAAGGCTAATGGGCCAGTGTTGTAAGTAGCAGTTGGGGGTGTATCAGTTGCAAAGCCCTTTTTCTAAAATAAAGTATATTTTCATAAAAATAGAAAAGAGGAGTATTTTTGTGAAAAAAGAACCAAAAGGGAGCAGAGGAGATTGAACGTGAAATTGGGAGAAGAGCAAGTGCGAAGAGGAAGAGGATTCAAGAATTCGACATCGAGGTAAGGGGGGATTCTTCTCATTAACCTCTATTATGGGATGTATGAATGATTCGATGGAGTTTGTATGTTAGGATTTCGAATCGGATTATATGTCGGTTTGGGGTTTTGGGGTTTATAGAACTTTGATTCAATTAGGTTGTGAATGATGATTGGTGATGAACAATGATGTTAAAACCTGATTAGAAGTACGTGTAAACGTGCATTTTATGTCGTATGTGTGGTTTATTCTGCTGAAATTCGTACTGGTATGAATTGAGAGTATTTGGGAGGCATAGAATGCTGTTTTCTGCAGGTTGGGACTTCTGAAATCACCGGTTCGCGCCGCGTGCACAAGGTGGCGCCGCGAACAGGTGGACTGAATGGTAAGATGTTTTGATACGCACAGGTCGCGCCGCGTACCTGTGTTGGCGCCGCGAAGGCGTAACTTTTCCTCGCGTCGCGCCGCGTGTAGGTGTTGGCGCCGCGAAGGCGTAATTTTTCCTCGTTTCGCGCCGCGTGTGGATGTTGGCGCCGCGTGCTGTGCTGTTTGAGATTTTTGTTAAAGTTTAACGGTGTATAACTTTTTAACTGTTAGTCTGTTTGATGTGCCGTTTCGAACATAATGAGACTATTTCGGTGAGATATGCAATAAAACAGTGTTTGAGTTGTGACTCGAATTTAATTTAAACACTTGATTTAATTGGTTGTGGTGGTTTATATTGTTATTGCATTGGTTGATGATTATGATTGTTCAGTTGTTTGGTGTTGATGATTAGCATGCGGTATGTGATGCATGCATTTCATAATCATGTTGTGGGCTGTATCCCTTATGGTGGTGGGACAGCGGTAGCTAATTCCCATTGTGTGGAATTGGTGAGAGAAGTAGCCGAATCTTTATGGTGGTGGATCGGTGAGATGGGTTATCCCATGTTTGGTACCACATGCATTTAGTTGCATTGCATTAGGTTGTTGTGTATAATTGTAACATGAATGGAAGTTGTCCAATGTTATGATTTGTGCGTATTTTGGTATGAATGTTGCTATATTATCTGAATATAATTGATTTGGGTGAACAATGTATGGATGAAGTTGTATTGTTTATATACCTATAACATTTGTTAATGCGAATGAAACTCACCCTTACTGTTGTTATTTTTCAGATTGAGGAGTAGCTGGTGTACTTGGTGAGGATTAGCTCGTCAAGTAGTTCGTTAGAGTCGGTTGGGTCAGTGTCATGCTCTGGTCGTGTAACACCGGGAACGTTATTTTAGGATTGGCTGATAAACTTCTGTTTTGTTTATGGTTTATGGTTGAATTATGAGTCTTCGACTCCAGATGTTTGATTATTCAGTTGTTAAGAATATTCCGCTGTGTTAACATGCTACCTGAATAATTTTTGATTTATCGTTCCTTTATGGCATGACATGAATATTGTTTATTTTGTTGGCGTTGTAATACTCTTCTTCATGTTTTACTCTGATTTTAATGTTAATTTCCGCGGGGTTTAGAAGGGTGTTACATCGTGTTCCTTGTTAGAAACTGAGTGAAAATCATGTTTGGTTCATTCCATTTGGTGGAGAAATGAGTGAGATAGAAACTCAAAAATCTTCAAGCTCGAGGTTGAAGATGAAGATGGTGGCGCCAAGTTTCAATTTCAAAAACGAGGGTATAATATAATTAGTTCAAGGCATTTTTTTGACAAGCCACGCGCGCGGCCCATTTGGTTGTTGTTTTGAGTGTTGACCTCAAGGTCACGAGTTTAAGTCCCAATGGGACCAAACCCTTTTTTTAACACTATTTTCTTTCAATCCAGAACTTAAACATTGAAAGTGAGTTTTCTAACATCTCAAGGAGGTTGGGTGGAAGTAATCCAGACCTTCATTGGAGCTCTGTAGCAGTTGGAGCACCATAATCACTTTCAACTTGGAGCTTATGCAAGTGGAGTCGAGTTGAGTGATCGCGACTTTACGTGTCTATTAATCTTATGACTGCAAGTGCACAGTCGTGTCGTGTAGTTTTAAAAGATATCGAATCCACAGGGACTATGAATCGATCTACCGTTTTCTAAGGTTACTATGTAAAGCTAAGGCTACTAATATTTTGATTGTTTCTAAAGGAAAGTGATTGTGAATACTAAGAAATATAATAATAGATGGATATCAGTATGTATTTCGTTTAACTTTAGGTGATCCGAAGGTCCATTGGCTAATGCATAATTCGATTAAAAATCTTTATAAATTCAATTGATTAAAAGTCCTCCTCTCAGACTTTCGCTCTGTTGATTTAGACTACTATCCTAACTCGTAATGTACGCTTTCGCCATCCCATTAGATTTTAGAAAAGATTTTTGAAAACAACGTAATTAATAAAATGCTCGTTTTATGAAGTTGTTATCTATTTAAATCCCCTAATCTCAAACTTTTGCTCTGTTGACTCGAAACATGCTAATATCCCTAACGTACGCTTTCGCCATCCCGCTCGGGTGTAAAAACATTTTTTGAAAATAAATAAGTTCTAATTAGTTTTAATACGCTTTCGCCATCCTTAAAACTAATGTCCTATGTCTACTATCCAGTTAAAGATCTCAAACTTTCGCTCTATTGATTTTAACCTTTGACCGTCTTAACCCCTCAAACTTTCGCTCTATTGGTTCTAAGACTTACTAATTAAATTAGACATACAAACCAAAAACAAGTGATATTTAATAAAATATAATTAAGCCAATTTATTTCGGATCCCACGGTTAACTTACTTTACATACCGATATCTTAGTTAATTAGCTAGACATATTGATACGGTTAAGCATGCATAAATTAATTTGGTTTATAATAAAAGGCATGTTAAATGGCATACAATATATCATGCAATAACAATAATAAATAAAGCGGTAAATGATAAACCTGAATTAAAATAAATCTGAATTGAATCTTGAAGTACCGAACTTCCACCACAGGTTGGCTGGATCGTTCTTCGGAATTAAACGGACAGAAATTTAAAACAAGGAATAAAAAGGACAAATCTAACGTAAGGCTAGATTTATAAAAGGTTCACAACAATTTCCGGTGTAGAAATTGCTGTCAGAAAATAAAATAGTTTAATTGAAAGCAGGAAGAAAATAGCGGTCGCGGAACAATTTCGGCAGCACTTCGTTAGCAGAAAATCGGACAGGTTGAAGTGAAGTATCTGCCTCTATTTATAGGCGAGCCTTTGCAGTTGGAATGCGTGAAAGCAGGAATTTCTCTGACTGGGACTTGGAGACGTGCGTCTCCACTTTTTGAGGGACTCCTTTGAACGACTTGAGATGTGCGTCTCAAGTGGAGAAGATTTAGGAGGATTGGAGACGTGCGTCTCCACTTGGTGACGTGGCAGGGAGTTGTTGGAGACGTGCGTCTCCTCTTGCTTGGATGATTTGGGCCACGTGCAGATTTGTTTCTTCGTGGGCTTGGCTTGTACTTTGCACATTTGGGCCTTATTTGCACCTCCTTTTCACTTCAGCACCCATTTTTCATCTTTTAGGCACAAATAGTAGTCATTTTAGCTCCATTTCCTCTCCTTTTCACAAATAGTCTCAATAAGATGATAAAACCCGAAACAAAGCAAATACTCGCATAATATCATAATAAAACAATATAATAAACGGAAAATGCTATAAATATTTATGGATTTCAAGCTAAATATACGATATAAAATCGTGTTATCATTGAGCAATTCAAAAGGTGTCAATCTAATTGGAGTGCATCAACAACTTCCTTAGGGTGTAAGGACTAAGGAGGCTATCCAAATGCCTGCAACAAAATTGTAAGTGGAGAATCAGCATCTTCCATTTTCACTTGGAGTTTGAGCAAGTGGAGTCGAGCTGGGCAATTCAGAGTCATCCAAGGTGAAATAAAGGTCCCTTTAGCATCCCTAAGGTACAAGAAAGCTTTTTCAATCATCAAATCATTGCTGGAAGTCCTCTACCATAGCCATCAACCTGCAGTTTCAGAGGTAGGTTCTCAAACTCTAACTCTATGATTCTTGCATCTATCTTGTTATAACTCGATACCAAATTGTTCAACATCATGAGAGGATTAAAAACCCTCTATCATCATTCATTTATTCATCATATTTGTCATTTAATTTTAGTTTTAGGGTTTTAGCGTTCTTCGTGTTCATACCAAAATTATTGAGTTACACTTATAATAAATGAATTCCGAGAATACCATCGTGTTCCTTGTTAGAAACTGAGTGAAAATCATGTTTGGTTCATTCCATTTGGTGGAGAAACGAGTGAGATAGAAACTCTAAAATCTTCAAGCTCGAGGTTGAAGATGAAGAAGGTGGCGCCAAGTTTGAATTTCAAAAACGAGGGTATAATATAATTGGTTCAAGGCATTTTCTTGACAAGCCACGCGCGTGGCCCATTTGGTTGTTGTTTTGAGTGTTGACCTCAAGGTCACGAGTTTAAGTCCCAATGGGACCAAACCCTTTTTTTAACACTATTTTCTTTCAAATTTTTTACCAACTTCACTCAATTATTTCACCAATCAAAATTAATCTTTTTCACTTGATTTTTCACACTCTTCTCTTATTACCTATTTTATGAATACAAAAAAAAATCACAAAAATATTATTTATTTGACATTTTTTATTAGGTTTAAAATGATGTATTTTTAAGTATTTTTAATACTTTTAAAATATGTTTTCCTTTTGATTTTCAAAGCCTAATCTTTATAAATATTTTGTGAATAAACCCTAATTATTTAGGTTCTAATTAAGTTGTAGATATTGTATCTTACCTTAATTTGTTGGTTTTACCATTAAAAAAAATGTTTTCTTCAATTTCCGATTAAACAGACAATTAGGGTTTTCAAACAACAAAACCCTATATCCTTCAACCAAAGTTCAATCATTTAAAAACAATTAATGGGCCTCTCTTTGAGTATAAGTCCCAACCCCCCTTTCAGTTCGATTCAATTTCATTTCAGTTCAATTCAATTCAGTTCAATTCAACTTCAATTCAATTTCAGTTCAGTTCAATTTCAAAATTCAAATTTCTTTCAAATGTTTTTTCATAAACAGTAAAGTGTTCATATGAACCCTTTTGTTTTGGTACATACTTGTCTGTTTTTAAAACCTCATCTTCTGTACAAAATTCTCTTACCTGTTTTAAATCTCTGGTACTAGGAGGGGCATTATTCCCGGTGAAACTACTCCTAGACTATTTAGGCCCCTCTTCGGAGGTATAAGTCCTAAGCCTTCTCTTATTTTATTTTCATCTGTTTTTTCAAAACAAAACTTTGGTACTAAGAGGGGCATTATTCCCGGTGAAACTGCTCTTAGACCTTTGGACCCCTATTCTGAGGTATAAACTCCCAAACTTCAATTCTTCTGTTTTCAAACTTTAAAACTGTTTTTTTCAATTCAAATCTTCAAATTCAAACATTCAACTGTTTTCAATAAGACATTCAACTGTCTTTCAAATAAGCATTCAACTGCTTTTCAATAAAACATTCAACGGTTCAATAAGGCTCTGTACATACATCCTAGGCCTCTTCTTCATCCTGGTACATTTTTAAAAGCTTTCATTTATTGCTTTAAATACTTTGTTCAATATAACCTATTAATATATACTGTTTAAATCTTCGCCTGAGAAAAACCTTAGGACAGATAAACATGTATATATATATATATATTATAGGACTATGACCTAGGATTGAGGATGACTTCCCGGTGAAGACTCTTTCCTAATAGAATAACATAGATTCTTACCTCAAGATGAATTATTCCCGGTGAAACATCTTAAAAAACGACTTAGATCAACAATAGGGCACATCCACCCAAGAGGAATTATTCCCAGTGAAACCTCTTACCCCCTGCTTAAAGCCAAGTTAGACAAACCAACATAGCTTTCTCTTGTGCTATAACAAGGACCCTCGATGACCCTCGATTAGCCTCCTCTTGGGCTTACAATGCAAGGACCCTCAGGCTTCCAAAAAGCATTGACAATAGAAAGGTTCCCGTAGAGTACTACGGATACTTAGGGTGCTAATACATTCCCTTATAGTATAACTAGCCTCCCGGATCCCAGAAAACTCTATTAGGTGAAATTCCCACACCTAAGCACCTAAGATAGATTGAGATCTTTTTCCCCTTCCTCTCCGTTAGGATAAATTAAAAGTTCGTGTGACTAGGAAGCATTCCCCCAAGGTTGTCTTTTCTTCCAAATTTTGCGTGAAGGATTGTGCGTGCCATTTTCGAAAAGAAAGAAAAAAGATGTTGATGATCAAAAGCATTATTATCAAAGCATATCCCTT
Source organism: Vicia villosa (assembly GCF_029867415.1). NCBI lineage: Eukaryota > Viridiplantae > Streptophyta > Magnoliopsida > Fabales > Fabaceae > Vicia > Vicia villosa. Next base: position 76,627,515 of record NC_081185.1, on the reverse strand, counting down.
TTTACCCGTTACAGGCGCTAGTCATTAGATTCTTTGGTAAGAACGTTGACTATCATTTGACGAATGTTTTCCTTTAAGATCATAATATCAAGGTTGAAGAAAAAGTGAAAATTTACCCTAGCTAGATTTTGAGATCATAATCCTTAATAATGATTTTTTTATGGTCAAGTGCGAACTGTTTGCAGATTCTAGTTACTTTCTCTCAAACTCACTCTATATTATTAAAATATCATTTTTTCATAAAATTGAAGAATTTACACACAAAAATTTAAAACTATAAAATTAAAAATTACAATTATAAAATATCACTCATAATTAAAAATAAAGACTATTTTTTTTATTGAGAAACAAAAATAAAGAGGGTACATCTTCTTTAAGAAGAAACTATGTTAATTATTTATTTATGATATTTACGTGTATGAGTTAAATATGAGTTTAATCTTTAAAAAAATACTAATTTTTAATTTTTCATCTTAATTTTCCTTTTAATATGAGTTTAATACCGTTACTCCTAAATTTGAAAAAACAATGCATTTTGTTATAAGTTTATTAGGGTTTAACGTTCAACTCTCCGAAAAACAGACTGAATGAATCTCCTAACTCCATCTCACTCGCGGCATACTCCCATGACGCCACTGCCGCCGGCATTCGTTCCCGATGAACTCGTTACAGATGTGTTATCACGTCTTACATTAAAGCCGCTTATGCGATTCAGATGTGTGCGTAAGTCATGGAATTCACTCATCTCCGATCCCACCTTCGTTAAATTAATCCTTCATAGATCTTCACAGTATGATTATTTCACGCTTGTGAGTGCTATTGATTTCAGTGTATCATCCTTCACCTTTTATCCTTTCCTCAAAAACTTTCCAATCAGTTTCACCCTTCCTAAGGATCCTTACTATCAATTAAATACTGCTGTTGGTTGTTGCAATGGATTGCTATGTATGGTAGGCTCTTCTTGGCTTAATGGGAATATTGAGAGCTGGTTTTGCATTTGGAATCCGATCACAAGGACAATGTCACCAAGATTTGGTTCTTTTTCCGACGATCTAACTACCCGTTTTAATTTCACTTTTGGTTGTGATAAATCAAACAGCACATATAAGGTGGTGACGGTAACGAGAACAAATGTTAGGGTTTTCAGTTTGCAAGATAATGCTTGGAGAGATTTTCAAACTCCTATCGGGGCTCATTATTTTCCGATGACGAAGGTTGTGTATATGAACGGTACTGTTAATTGGTTGGCGTTTGGCCGTCATTTTGGTCCTACTGACAAGCCATCTTTGATTATTTCACTTGATTTGGGCACCGAGACACATACTCAGTTCCGGCCTCCTCAGGGTTTGGGTATAGGATCATTTGTTACACCAAATCTAAGTGTGTTAAATGACTGGCTTTGTTTTTCTCATGATTTCCAACGAACTCATTTTGTTATATGGAAAATGAAGGAATTTGGAGTTGAAGACTCTTGGACTCAGTTTCTCAAAATTAGTTACAATAATCTCAAAATAGATTATCCATTTAGTAGATTCAACGTTTGTCTGTTACCATTATGTTATTCGGAGAAGAATGACACACTATTAGTGAAAAACGAAGAAGGATCAATTCTCTATAACCGGAAAGATAACACACTAGAGAAAATAAATGGCCCTTGGTTGTACACTTGCACGAATTATGTTGAAAGCTTGGTATCCTAATGTTGAAAGTAAGTTCTTCTACCACAATTTACTTCACTCAGATTTACTTACTTGTGTGGTCATTTTCTCTTGATGTTAGTGATTGTATTGTTGATTGAATGTGTATAACGGTTTGACAACTTTTGAATCAAATGGATTCATTATAAACTTTTATTTATTTTATGTTAAAAGATAGATTTTCTTAAGATAACTCTCCCAAACGATACTCATTTTGTATGAAATTTTCTTTATTTGGATTGTCTTGACAAGTTAAAATTAAATTGAAAGCAGATAGACAGTTTTTTTTACAGATATGTCCTTCTAAATTTAAGTATGAAGTTATTTTTTTGCTAATTAGTATATGTTGAATATTCTTGTTCGGATTTGTTACAGGTTCTTGATTCATTTTGGATTAATGCTATATAAGGAGAATAGACAGCTTCAACATGGCCCGAATGCAAGTTGATACCTCTCTGCTAATTTTCAGTTTTAAGTGTTTGCTCAATGGATCTTGTTATTTTATTTTCCTAGAGTAGATGTTGGATTTTACATAGAAGTAATGCCTTTCTAACTTCAGTTCTCTTAGCATTTCCACAACAATCTATATATGTTTTGTCTTTGTATTTGGTAGTTACTAATAATATGTATGCTTTGTTTTCTTTCAAAATATATATGATTATGATATTTAGTTTGTTGTCATGAAAAGCTGAAGATAAACTTTAATTTTCTTTGGTTCAAAAACAAAAACTTTGATGAAGGTTTTGAAATGATTTTCCTCCAAAACTTCGAATCAGTTTTCTGTCTTTGATAAATCTGAGATACAGGTAAAAAAAATTACAGGTCCTTCTAATACTAACTTAGCAAAGTTTGAGAAATTATGAAAAACTATAAAGAATATCCTCCCAGTAAAAGAGAATCTTATAACAAGGGAATTAATTCTGTGTCCCAAATATAATAGTAAATACAAAACGATGGATCACTGTTTTAAAACATGTACTTTTTAGCAATGCACATATGATTGTACATGTCTTGCAATTGGATATGGAAATTTGTACTTATGCTTTCATCCATATATTAACTATGCTAACAAAATCTAGTTTCTATTTTTATTTATTATTACATTTTAGTTTTCATATTTAATTTTGTTACTGAATTTTCAAATATGTATCAATTATTCTATTAAATACTAATTGTTATAATAAAATTAATGCATATCAAAAAATTGAAATTTTATTTTTTTAATATGTTATTTTTATAAGAAAGATATATCGATAGGAGAACTAAGAATTTTCAATATTGATTACAAAAAAAGATCGAGACAAGGCTCGACAGACAAAGAAAGATTACAATCCATCTTAAAACCCGGTTAATATTTACCGGTTAATATTTTTGTGTTAAAACCTGGTTATATGAACAAATTTGAAACATCATTATTAACTATTTGTTGTTAATAGGTATTTATTCATCTTAATTCTAACTTTATAATTTATGTCACAGTAAAAAAAATTAAAACTCTATTTTGTTTTTTTTTTTTTTGAAATCAAGGAATATATTAAAAACTTCAACCATTCGAAATTACAACACCAAAAAGTCAAAAGCAAGAAAATTACAAACCGATTGAAACTAACTTAAGTAAAACAATGGGTTATTGCTAAACTCATAGAAGTTATAATTGGAATGAGTAATTTTCCCGATATACGACCACCTCCACACAAGAGTTTTACAACTCCAAACCACATCCCTCGAATTCCACGAACCATTGTTGAAGACTATATCGTTCCTACGCATCCACAGAGTCCACAAAATAGCTAACCAAACGGTACCAACTTTAGCAATTTTGACTTTCTTAGATCGACAAAAAGAGCTCCAGTACATAAAATACTCCTTAAAATCTACCCCGATTTTATAAGGTAACCCAATCCATTCGGCCATCTCTCTCCAAACCATACCGGCATTTCGGCAAAGAAGAAAAGAGTGGAGAAGAGATTCATTAGAATAGGAACAAAAAACACAATCCAAAATCGAGGTAGTAGCAATGATACCTTTACTCAAAAGAGAATCCTTAGTTGGAACTTTATTGATGAAGCACCTCCAACCAAAAACCTTCACTTTCAAGGGTGCGTCAACCTTCCAAATATCTATGAAAGCCGTATCGAAACGGTTAACCGGACCACAAGGAACAAGAGCACTACAAAGAAAATGGTAGCATGAAGCTACGATGTAAACTCCATCCGGATGAAGCTTCCAAAGCGCCGAGTCCGCACGAGACACGGACGAAGATGTCTCGGCTAAGAGGTTGTAAATGCTGCAAATATCCCTTCGTAATGCAGCAGCCCCATGATGCTCTTCGTTATGATTGGCTGTAGTTTCTGGCAAAACAGGACCACTCGGAACAGCCGTGACACCATCTGCTAGCGGAAAGGAATTGGCAGCATTATGGCTTAAGACAGTAGCAGCATTATGACATAAAACAGTAGCATCCAGTGCAGTCGCGAAACGCCCAGCCGGTGTAGAAACCGCGGCAGCAATGTGTTCAGAAAGCGGAACAGCAGTTTCGCCAACAACTTGGTTCACGGGAATACCTAAATCTCCCCAAGTCCAAGTCCCATTAATCCAACCACCCATGGCTCCGATTGAAACATCTTGCAACAAAGAGTGTTTGAAAAGATTCACAAAAAGATCCTTTAAAGTACCGCTATTCAACCAATGAGCTTTCCAAAAAGAAATAGTGTGACCGGCTCCAACCTGAAAAAGAAAATTGTTAGTAAAAAAGTTCTCTGGTAACTCCTTCCCCAAAGCTAATAAATCCGCCCACCACACCGACGAAGATCTATCCTTCTTTACTTTCAAAGAATCACAACTCAATCTAAGATTCACATCATCATACCGAGCCTTTAACATTCTATACCACAATTCGTTAGAAGCATCGAAAATCCTCCAATTCCACTTCAAAAGAAGCGCTTTATTAAATAGATCCAATCTTCTAAAACCAAGGCCGCCTTTCTCTACCGGAAGACACAAGTCATTCCACTTCACCCAATGCATTTTCCTTTTCTCTTCCGTCCCTCCCCACAAAAAATTACTTTGCATCTTGTTAATTTCCGATATAACCATCTTCGGAGCTTTGTAAAAAGAAAGAGTAAAAATTGCCAAACTACTTAGAACCGATTTTAAAAGAGTTATCCTCCCTCCAAAACATAGCCACCGCCCTTTCCAAGAATTCAATCTCCTCCTAACATTATCCAAAAGAGGCTTCCACGAAGAGATTCTCCTAGGATTTTTACCAACAAGAATACCGAGAAATTTGAACTCCTTCTCCTCCTCCCTACAATTTAAGAAATTAGTAGCCACTCCCATGAAGTGCGGGTTAATGTTGACACCAATCAACTTGCTCTTTTGATAATTAATACGAAGACCCGACACTAACTCAAAGCTCCGTAAAACCGCCTTAATAGCCCAAAGATGGTTCCAACTTCCATCGCCGATTAAGAGCGTGTCATCGGCAAATTGGAGAATATCAACAAAACATTTTCCGTTCACATTAAAACCAACAAAGTCACCATTATCCACCGCTCTACCAACCAAAGCCTTTAGACCTTCCGCCACTATAACAAAAAGAAAAGGAGAGATAGGATCTCCTTGACGGAGCCCCCTTTCTACCATGAATTCCTTTGTTGGGATACCATTCACAATCACCGACATCTTGCTAGAGAAAACACTAGCCTCCATCCACTTCATCCACACATTCCCAAAGCCCATCCTTCTCATCATGTACCTAAGAAAATTCCAACTCACTTTGTCATACGCCTTTTCAAAATCAACTTTAAAGAGAAGACACTCCTTATCCTATTTACTAGCAAAATCAATTAATTCATTAGCAATTAACACTCCATCCATCATTTGTCTACCCGGAACAAAAGCACTTTGGCAATTAGAGATAATAGAAGGAAGAACTTTCTTGATCCTACAAGCCAAAAGCTTAGAAACCATTTTGTAAATACATCCCACTAAACAAATTGGACGATAATCATCAAGCTCCAAAGGATTGCTATTCTTCGGAATGAGAGCAATAAAAGAGGAAGTGATACTTTTGGACAACACCGCACCAGAGAAAAAACTATTAAAACACGCAATAACATCTTCTTTTAGGAAAGACCAACACTTCTTAATAAAAAGAAGAGAAATACCATCCGGCCCCATACTTTTTGAGCCATCACAACTCCAAACCCCCTCTCTAATTTCTTCAATCGAAAAAGGAACCTCAATCGATAACGATTGCTCCTCACTCAAAGAATTAAAAGCAATTACATCCAACAAAGGTCTCTCGAAACAATCTTCCTTGAACTTTCTTTCAAAATGAGATCTCACCTCTTCCTTCACCGCTTCAACCGAATTAACAACTCCCTCATTAGTGTTTAACGAACAAATCCGATTTCTCCGCCTCCTTTCTTTCACAACATTATGGAAAAATCTACTATTAGCATCCCCATCATTTAACCACTTCAACCTACTTTTTTGAATAAGCATGTTCTCCTTTAATTTGAGGTTAAACCAAATGTTCTTAGAAGCTTTAACCTTATTTAGATGGACTTCTTCATCCCAAATATCCCTATCATCCCACTCGTTCAACTCCTTCACATTATCCTCTATTTCCAAATCAATTTTACCGAATACATTTCTTTCCCACCAAATCAATCTCCCTTTTATTAATCGAAATTTCTCTTTCAAAACAAAGTCACCTCTCCCATGGACTCTAATCCCTTCCCATTCCTTCTTTACAAAATCCACAAAACTCTTATCATTAAACCATTCGTTATTGAATTTGAACGGTTTTGGACCCCAATCTTCTTTGTCTACCATCAACCAAACCGGGCAATGATCGGAAACATCTCTCATACCTATCCATTGACCAACCACCCCCCAATTCGATATAATATTATTGGAAATAAGAAATCTATCGATTCTACTTCTAGATTTTCCGTCGCCACTAAACCAAGAGAACTTCTTTCCTTTGCAAGGAACATCCACAAGACCGGTATCAACAATGAAATCCGAGAACTCTCTCCATTCCAAATTGTCATTTCTAGAAGAAACTCCGCTCCTCTCACTTCGCTTTTTCACCGCATTAAAGTCACCCCGTATAATCCATTCACCATCTTGGTACTTGTTTTTCAACTTAATCAACCGAGACCACAAAACACGCTTAGAAGACAAAGAACAAGCTGAGTACACATTGAAAATATAGTAGCAAGATCCTTCCCACAAAATTTTAGATCCAAGAAACCCCGGTCCTCTAAAACTAGCCAAAACCGTAACAGTACTAGTTCTCCAAATGGACAACATACCACCAGAGAGGCCTTCAGAACCTGAAAAAGAATAGTCCATTTCATCCTCCCCCCACATACTTCTCACTAAAGAAACCGGAATATTTTTCAATTTCGTTTCTTGAATGAGAAAAAAATCAGCCCTTCCTTTTGAAATCAAGCTTCTAATTTTTTTCCTCTTAATTATACTATCTCCCCCCCTTATGTTAAAGCTTCCAATAATCATTTAAAACAATTCAAGGTCGCCTTCCTTCCCTCAATTCTTTTATCTCCCCTGAGAAGAACTTCCTCTTCCAGCAAGTTATTTCGGACAGTGGTCCCTTCTTGAACTTAACAGACCCCTAGTTTTGCCATCTCCCTTTTCAACCTAACACCTCCACTTCTATCTAAATTCAAAAGAGTCCTAGAGTTACACCTAATAATATCTGAATCGACAGGATAGGAAGCAGAGGAAACTGATTCAATAATATCATTTGAACTACTAGGAGTAGCAAAAGTGTGAGAGAAAGTTTTAGAAGGAAGCACCTGTAAAGGTCCAATTAGAGCACCTAAGTCTTTATTCTGCTTAATGGGCTTAGGAATAGAGACTTTCCTGTTGGGCCTACCCGCTGCCCCATCAATTCCCCTTCCAATATCATTTAAATTTAAAAATTTATTATTAGACAATCTCCTAGTCACCGCTAGTTGCTTGGTGGCTCCCACCTCTTCACCCAAAATCACCGAATTGGCCTTTACTTGTTCCTTAAAACCAGCTTCTGAAACGTCAGTAATAGAAATGGTCCCCTCCGCCTTTTTAGAAAAACCAAATTTTGACTTTGGTAGTTGGTGTACCGAGATAGTATGTTCTGATGAATAATCTGAGATGTTGTGCATTTTTCCCAACTCCTTCCTTTTGAGATCTAAGATAGCCTGAATTGCCTTATCAAAAGATGTTCCATCTGCTACTGTAGCTGTCTCTACCACCTGGTTATCATTATCCCTAGTGCGTCCTAGGTTTTCACAATATCCGCCGTGTAAAGAGGCGTTACCTCCTTTTCCATGAACGACATCCGCTTCTTCAGCTCCGGTGCCGATCCATCCCCTCTCTTTCGTTTCCTCCCCATCAAAAGCAACATGCCTATCATCACCCCCTGCGATTTCCTCCACAAACTCGTCTTCTTCAAACCCTGCAGCTTCACTGTCTACTCCGAAGGAAGAAGAGATGTTAGAGTTGACTGATGAACCTCTGATCTTCTTTTCCATGATTCTGACCGGCCCATACGTATCTTCTCGGAGGGTCAGATTGAAGATTTCATCATCTATAGAGACACTCAGTTGATCTTTCAGAATAAAACCGAAAGGTACCCTTATCATGATTCTTGCAATATCCATATTAATAGCTGAACTGGTACTCTCATCCACACATATGAATGAACCCAGGTGATTAGCAATTCTTTCAAAGAATTCACTGTTCCAAGCTTGGCAAGGGACTCCATACAATCTCACCCACATCACCCTCTCATTATCAACCATTTTCGAATGCCAAGGACTGATAGATTTGAACCACTGCTTCCACCACCATTCTCCATCCTTTATTAGTTCTTGTAAAATTCCATCCTCTAGTTCCTCTAACAAACAAAAATTTGCCCCTAAAGGATGCACCTTTATAGAGAAAAAGCCCTCTATCTCCATGTGAGTTTGAATATTGTACGATTCTCCCGAGAAAATAACCTCACCCACGGACGCTTTCTTCCACCTTTCCTTGCTTTCTGATGTTGAACTGAAACTGATCACAGGACTAACATCTTCATCTCCTTTACCCGACTCTCTTCCCTGGACGATATCTGCGAATGACAAGTTGTTCTCTACCTTTCTGTTAACCCTCCCCTTATTATCCTCCCTGCAGCCTCTGGCTCCGTTATAAAACTTATTGACTTGACCTCTGTTTCTTCCATCCCTTGTTGCCCTCGCGAATCTTGGTTGGTTAACATGAATTTTTTTACCATCTATTAAAATGTTGTCAAGTTTAACCGCTAGCATCCTCTCTTCCTTTACTTCTTTAAACCTCGCAAACCCGAATCGTTTTCCAAATTTATTACGTTTGGGAGGGATCACCACCTCCACCGCCTCTCCAATACAACTAAAAAGCTTGAAAATGTCCACCGCTCTGCTCCTCTCCGGGAACTCAGAGAAATAAAAGGTAGAAATTGACTCCCCTTCACCCACCTGCTTGCCACCATATGGGAATGTATCCCATCTAGAGGTAACATGTTTGAAAATTTTCTTATGAGATTTCTGCCAAGCCATTTCAACAAAGAGAACGATATAGAAGGAACCTAGAGAGAAGGAAGAGATTGTTTATTGTCAATAATTATCTATCATCCATTCGATATTTTACACTTTTATTAATATCAAATTAAAAAAAATCTAAACTCTATTTTCCCTATTAATCGTCAATAACTATTTATAATCTAAATTTTATTTCTAATTAGTTCCAAATTCTAATTTTCTATCTAGTGCTTATTTAAATTTTTGAAACTTCATATCTTATACATTAATTATTATTAAAAAATTTAAAATTTTATTTTCACAATTTATTTCAATATTTTTCTATCATTCAAATTTCAAACTTTATAATTAGTATCATAATTAAAAATTTTAAAACTTCATTTTTCACTATTAATTATCATTAAATCATTCGAAATTCAAACTCATCAAAACATGTCAAATAATATATCTATTGACATGTTTTTAGATTTAACAAAAAAATTATTAAAAATCTTTACATCATCAACAAATTATTCTTTTAAAATTAAAATTATTTGAAGATTAAATTATGAATTGATTTCTTAAATATTATCAATTCATTCAAAATTTAACATATACATTTTTTTAATAAAATAAAATTTATTTAAAAATTAAAATAAAAAATTTAACATATAAATCAATTTGATGAAATTTAATATAATTGATTTATTAGTTACCATCCTTCTAAGTACTCTTAAACATTCAAAATATTCTAAAATACGTGTTTATAAATTTACATGTAATAATTATTAAAAATAATCACTTTAAAAAATTTCTTTCAAACACAACCAACTGATCTCACTATTCTTACTCATAAAATTCAACATATTCTCAACGTTTATAAACTCATAATAGTTATTCAAAATAGAAACATTTCAAATAATGTTCTACAAGGAAAACAATAATTCTTTTAATTTAAAAATTGTTGTACAATAATATCTACCACTAGACCAAACAACTTTTGTTGTTTAGTTTTTGAACTGAAAGTATAAATTATATATTGCATTTTATATTTCATAAACTATCTTATAATATTTTATTTGTTTACTGTTATTTTCACATATGTATTATTTCATAAATTATTTATTTGTTTACTGCTATTATTTAAAATATTTATTTTTCTACTGCTATTTCATAAATTATTTATTTTATAATTTTATTTGAATATGAAGTAATAATAATAGTTAATAAATTTTTCTATTTAATATTAATTTTATTTAACAAAATTATTTAAAACCCAATTAATATATTAACGTTATTAAATTATTTTTATTAAATTATATATTAACATTATTTTTTTAATTATATAAAATGCAATTAATATATTAATATAATTAATGTTATTTTTTATTTTATATATTAACATTATTTTTTATTTTTTATTATAAAATTATTTAAAATTTTTAAAAATTGGTGGAAATTCACCAAAAAATCTACACATCATTCGTGAAAATATAAAATAATTTCTTATTATAAACTTATTACAATTTAAAATATTATCCTAGTGATAAATTATTTGTTCCAATATAAAGTAGATAGTAGGTTCAATTCCTATTCTAGAAATTTAATCTGATTTTTGTTTTCAATTCTTCTATACCTCTTTTAATTTTATTTTTCAAAATTGTCATACCTTTAACTAAAATACAAACTGAAGAGTTATATTAAATTTATAAAAAAAATTGTTCTGGACCGGCCCAATTACTTTAATTGGGCCAATCCAGCCTTCGGCCCAAGGCACCCTGGCCGCGCGCGCGACAGCCTTCCTCGATCCGCTCTGTGCAAACACTATACGTAACCGAGCACGGTGAAGCCTCGTGCTCGGTAGCAGCCAGCAAAGTGGAGCCTATTCCGTATGGGATAACTCTATAAATAGCCCTCTAGCCCTAAAGGGCAAGGTAATTTTTTTCTTACCCAAAATCTCTCACTTTGTTGTACCCTGTTGTTCAAATACTTACTTTGACATCGGAGTGCCTTGCAGGTACAACCACCTTTTTTCCCAACCGTTCCGGATTTCAAGCTACACCGTTGCTGACCATCTGATCTGCTCGGTAAGATCAATGGCGCCGTCTGTGGGAAACCTCAGCTCCCCCGTTTCCTTTTCTTGCACTTCTTGATCCATCCTTGTCCTCTACAAGAATTCAGAAACCAAAGCTCTAATTCAACCATCATCCATGGCTAGCAACAATGAAGACTCATATTCTCTGGACTCTACAATGATCAACAAGAACGACATCTCTCTTGTCATTCCCCCTCCAAGAAATACCGTTCCACATCCTCGGGACGGCCTCAAAGCTTCTCCGTCCCCGAAGGGTTTCCACGACGATACCGTCCTTCACCTCGGAGATACCAGCGGCAAAGACAGCCACGAAGAAGTTCTGGAGAACCCCTTCTCTTCCAAGGGCCCAACTCCCCAGGACCAAACTATGGCCGTCATTCAGGTCGCCCTTGCGCAGATAAACGCCCTTATCCAACAGCAGAACGACAGGATCGGGGCACTCGAGCAGAAGCGTCGCTCAAAGACTCCCCCCGGCCACAAAACTCGCTCCCATCGCGACACGGTCTCCAAGAAATGCCCTCGTTCTCCCTCCCCCAAGGAAAACGCGGGTCCCATTTCCAAGAAAGGGTCTGGCGACCACCGCTCCCGACACCGTTCGCGATCTCCTCGACCAAAAAGAAGATCCAAGTCACCTCCCACAAGGCATGAGGACAACCGTAGGCGACACAGGGCACGTATGACGGGACAACCGACCCAGACGAACACATCGAGAACATCGACGCCCTCCTGGATTACAGAGGGGTGTCGGGCGCAATCAAGTGCCGGTTATTCCCGACCACTCTACGCAAGGGAGCCATGATGAATCCATCACATCATGGAAAGTGCTCGGAAAGCTTTTCTCAAGGCACTTCACGGCCTCCCGAAGACACCCGAAGTCGGAAGCCTCCCTAGAAGCCATCATCCAGGGGAAAGAAGAATCCCTCCGAGCCTACATAGAAAGGTTCAACAAAGAGGCCGTGTAGGAGTCCACAACCGCCCACATGAAGAAGTTCTTGCTTGAACGGGGTCTCCGACCACGTTCAGATTTCGCCAAAGCCGTCGGGATCGATACGCCCGCCACTCTGGACGAATTCTTCCTCAAGGCCCAAGCATACTTACAATACGAAGAAAAAGAAGCTGCTCAAGCGGTCTGCAACTCCAGACAGGAAGAGAATACTAAAGGTGCCCGTTAAGACGATTCTCGCCGGGGATCCGGCAAGAAGAAAGAAGATAAAGGTCGAGATCCTAAAGACTACAAAGCACCAATGGGAAAATTCCGAGAGTACACCCCACTGAACACATCGAGGGAACGCATCTTAAACGAGTGCGCGAACGCCGAATTTGAGACGGGCAAGGTCCGTTTCCCAAAGTCCATGCCCGCATGGCCAAATGTTGATAAATCAAAGTTCTGCCGTTTCCACAAAGGCCGCGGACATAACACCGAAGAATGCATCCACCTGAAAGATGCGATAGAAATATTAATCCGAGAAGGACACCTGAAGAAGTATGCGAAGAGGCAAGAGGCCGCCAAGGAAGCCAAACCGGTCGTCGAGGAGAAATCAGCAGAGGATACGTCTGCCATGCAAGTGGCCATGAGTATCACCAGACCGGAGGACTTTTACCTCCCCGACTAGGCTAGGGTGTCTTCCACCCCATCTCCTCACAGCCCATGGGAGTTCTTCCCTTCCTCCATGGTCATCTCCGGGGGAGGATTCAGCAAACTCATCGTCGGATCCGTAAAACAGAAGTTCGACGAGCTAATTCAGCGAATTTGAGCAAAGCCGCTACTCTCGACCTCACAAAGGGAGGCTCATCCCCCGTATCATTCTACAGGGAAGAACTACCAGGCGGAGCACTCAACGCGACCATTCCCCTTCTTATCCGGGCTCGAATGGCCAACTTTGACGTGCGCTGCATATTGGTCGATCAAGGGAGCTCGGTGGACATTATGTACTCCCAGCTATTCAAAACATTGCAGCTGAACGACATCCACCTCACCCCCTACGTAGGCTTGGACCTACAAGGTTTCAATGGCACTGTGACGAAACAGTGGGGATTCTTCGAGCTTATCGTTTCGATTGGGTCGGCAGAAACCGCGAGGGCCGTCAAAGTCCAGTTCCTAGTCATCGATTGCCCCTCGATCTACAAATGCATCTTGGGACGCCCGACGCTGGCCGAAATGATCGCCGTCCCTTCAACCGTGCATCTCAAACTCAAATACTACACGGCCAAAGGACAAGTCGCAACGCTCAACGGAGACATCGAAACGGCCAGAAGGTGTTTCGAAGCCTCCGCCAAGGGCCTCAGTTCTATAAAAGCGGCCGCTCAGGACAAAGCAGCAACCAACGCAGGTCCCGAGCCCAACAAATCTATGCCCCGCATCGACACCATCGACCTGGACAGCCACTTCCGTAAAGAATCCGAGGGGAAAACAGACACGAAGACATCATAAGAGGGTCTCTGTCCAATCCCCGACGGTGATTTCGAGCTGATAACCCTCAGTGATGACCCGATCAGAGGAGTCAAGATCGGGACGGACCTGCCCGAACTGACCAGAAGGCAACTCAAGGCCTGCCTCAGGGAGAATGCCAACTTATTCGCCTAAAGCGCAACAGAGATGCCCGGTCTCGACCCGGAAGTAGCGTGTCACCACCTGACGATCGATCCCGCGTGCAAGGTCGTCGCCCAGAGGAGAAGAAAGCAGTCCCCGGAGAAAACGGCTGCGACCGAACTAGCTGTTAGGGACCTCTTAGAGGCTAAATTCATATCGGAAGCCAAGTACACTACTTGGCTCTCCAATGTTGTACTTGTAAAGAAATCTAATGGAAAATGGCGCATGTGCATTGACTACACCGATCTTAATAGGGCTTGCCCAAAAGACGCTTATCCTCTACCTAACATAGATAAATTAGTCGACAATTCCGTGAGTTTCAAATTACTATCGTTTATGGACGCGTATTCCGGGTACAACCAAATACCCATGTCTAAAACGGACAAAAAATACACGGCTTTCATGATTGAATCGGGCAACTATTACTATAACGTAATTCCCTTCGGACTGAAAAACGCCGGAGCAACGTACCAACGAATGATGAATAAAGTATTTCGGGCGGAAATCGGCGACATGCTCGAAGTCTATATGGACGATATGATCGTCAAATCCCAAGAGGAGACCGATTATGCCGTCCACCTCAAAAAATTCTTCGAACAGGCCCGGAAGTGCAAGATGAGGTTTAATCCCGAAAAATGCACCTTTGGAGTCCGAGCGGGAAAATTCCTCTGTTTTTACCTAACAGAAAGAGGAATCGAAGCAAACCCGTACAAATGCAGAACCTTTTCATATTTCCCATCGCCGAACTCGAAGAAATCCATCCAATCCCTTAACGGCATGCTCACATCACTATCCAGGTTCGTGGCCAAATCAGCCCAACATGCCCTCCCACTCTTCAAACTCCTACGTAAGGAAACCACTTTCGAATGGACAGACGAATGCAAGCGCACGCTCTCCCATCTCAAACGAGCCCTCTCGTGCCCACTTGTCCTCTCGAGGCCTGAGAACGGGGAAATCCTCTACCTATATCTTACCGGCGCCGCCGAGGCTGTCAGCGCGGCCCTCATCAAAGAAACCCGAGAGGGCTAGAGGCCCATCTATTTCACGAGCAAAGCGCTCCAAGGCCCCGAGGTTAGGTACCAGCAGATTGAGAAATTCGCACTCGCACTAATCACTGCAGCCAGAAGACTGAGACACTACTTCTTAGCACACACCATAGTCGTGCGCACCGAACAACCCATAAAGTAGTTACTCGGACGCCCCGACATGGTCGGAAGGATGCTCCGCTGGTCACTAGAACTCTCAGAATTCGACATAAAGTATGAAGGAAGGAAAGCCCTTAAAGCACAGGTCCTAGCAAACTTCATAGCCGAAACGACCTTCCCCGAAACAACGACCTGCAACGCTCGGAGATGGACTTTATACGTAGACGGAGCTTCAAGCTCGTCCGGAAGCGGGGCAGGTGTTGTACCCCAAAATTTGCCCTCATATATTTACGAATGCTACTTTTTACGAATAAAAGTAATGACACGTTTGGTAAGAATGTAAGGCTTGCAGGTATAAGGTCTCGGGTTCGAATCCCACTTCTCACAATTTTCCCTTTTATTTGTTTCTAACCTTAGTTTTAAATTTATTTCCATTTATTACTAAAAATCATAAAAATAAGTTTTTTTATATAATTAAATATTATTTTCGTATTTAATTATTTATTATTTTAAAAAAATGTTTTTTTTCACTTTTATCCACTTTTTATTCAAAAAATAACCAAAAAATCATAAATAAAAAAGATTGGAGAATATTTTGTTCACATTTATAAATAATGCATTTTTAGGAAAAATTAATGTAATTAGTTAAATATGTCAAGAATCAAAATCAAATCACATTTGATTTAGAGTTTTGATTATATTGATTAATTCTTGTTTTTTACTATTTCTGTTAACCTAAATTTTCAATATAAATATGTTGCTCTCACTCACAATTAGGGGAGACTTTTACTAACCCTCATTCTCTCTCACGTGGCTCTACTGTAAATATTTTTCCAATTTTCTCTAACTCTTGTTGTAACACCCCAAATCTACCCAACGAATATTTAATAAAATCAGAGTGCGGAAATTCAATATATAATTGGGATGTCAAATTCAACGTAAAACAACAAACAACTTAATCGCCTATATCATAGATACATAGCACATAACTCGGATGAACCGATAAAACCTGTTTACTCTTTAAAAAAATAAAACAACTTTTATTAATAATTAATAATAATAATATCAATTATTCAACTTCACTTCGCATAATATTTTTATTAAACTAAAACAACTTCACCAACGTCATATTACTTCATAAATTCCACTTAAAAGTTAACAACTTATAGTTATAACAACAATTAAAAGACAATCGTTCATCCCCCGAATGCTACGTGTCAAAGCAAGACACTAATTCGACTAACAGCAACTAGAGACTTCATAAAGTCACTTCAAACTTGCACCGCTATCTTGAGTACCTGTCCATTTCCCATGGAAGGGAAACATCATTCAGAAGGGTGAGATATCCAACAATATAAACAAGTGTATGATAAATAATATATTAAGATTAGATCATACAATTTCACCACTTCATACTTATTCAAACAACGGTTATAATAACAAATAGCAACAACGGTTATAATAATTATTTACCAACAACAAGTATAATAACAATTATCAGGAACAAGTATAACAACAACTTATAACAACAACAACGTAATAACAACAACAACTTCAAATGCGACTCAACTGTGCAAATGCATGTGGTACCATTGGAGCAGAACTCCCAACTTAAACATATGCCAGGTTATCGAGGCATTTCAACTTAAACAGGTGCCGTCAAGGCCAACTTAAACATTTTGCCAATCCAGGCCAACGTAATATGCAAATGTATGCATGCAACAATAACAACCACTACAACGTCACAACACAACAATGCAACAACCGCAAACAACTTAATCAACCTTGGTCATAAGACCTGCAACTTAACCAATGCATCATCAATAACTTAAACAAAATTGGTCATAAGACCTTCAACTTAATCAACGTATCAACAACAACAACCAGAACAACAGCAACGAAAACAACAACTTAAACATGCATCAATTGCATCAACTTAATCATTACAAAACAGTCCCTAAACATCTAGGTACTAATTCTTCAAATTATTAATTAATCTACTACCAACAATTCTTATCATTCTAATTTCAATTCTACTATTCGTTAATTCTATTATTAATTCCAATTATGCTACTAATTCAGCCTGCTACATATATCATCGTTATTACTACTGCTATTTCTTCTTCCCACCAATTCCATCTTTATACAACTTAATCCATTAACTACATATCTCATCACTAAGAATCATCACTATAATTTCTACTAATTAAATTAATCAATTCCAACGGTATAATATTCTAATTAATTTAAACCAATTTCTTCACTAATAATAATTATAATTCTTCTCAAGTTAATCCTACTAAGGCTTGATCCCAACAACCAACATAAAACATCAACAGCCAGAAATCAAAACATATTTCTAAAACTCGTATAGCACGCGCCGCGAACTTCTCTTTGTGCCGCGAACACCACAGAAACCTTCAGTTCGCGCCGCGTCCAAACCTTGGCGCTTACCTGCGCTGACAGCATCTTCCAACAAAATTAAAACTCAATTTTCTTCCTTCGATTCCAGTACAATTCAATTTCGACCATCACATGAACATAGCAATATTATAGTTATACTCCACCAACATATAGCAATTTTCTACAACTAATTCCTCAAAAATAATAATTATAAACCATAGGTTAATTTCCCACAACCATTGATTGAACTTTTATAACCTTATTCACCGACGTCAATCAATTTCAACATTCAACAATACAATCACAACACACAAAACCGAGGCAATCATACAATCATAACCCCCACATATCATTCATCATAATCCCGTTTATAGAGCTAGAACCCCACCCTTACCTTGGATATGAGATTGCTCTACTCTCCCGGTTGCCATAGCTTATGCCGCCGCTTCCAACTTTTCTCCGAATATCTTTTCTAACAACGTGCAGAGACGCACCAAAAACCTCTACGAGTCTAGAACGCTGTGTTCGAGAACCGCGACGATCCAACGGTTGGATTGGTAGAAACGTCCGTTTTACTAAGGTGTCTCACTACAGAAACTTGCTGCGAAAATTGGACTTCCTCTAGCTTTTCTCTTCCGCCATGGCTCTCTTCTTCACCTCTCCTCCAAACCTTATTCCTCTTTGTGTTATGATAGCTCTTCCTTCTTCCAATTCTAAATCCAACATAGTAAAGTTATTTTATTTATTCACTTAAATAACTTAATTGGGCCTAAGTGACATACCCCCTCCTTACTTCACAACAACTCAAATTAAACCCAAAGTTATTTTTAAACTCATTAATAAAATAACACTTCAACTTTATTTCACCAAATTAATCCGATTAGTTACCATGCCAACTTAATAAAATAATTCCGACTTCGTCCATTCGAATTAAATACAAATAGTCCAATATTAATAATAATAATATTATTTCTACGATTATTTCTTCAACGAAATCAACTTTATTAATTCTCCGACTAACCGAATAAAATCCGACTTTAACTTAATAATCCAAATACACTTCCCAAAATAATACCGACAATTCCGATTGATCCACGAACTTCGATTAAATCCAATGATTAAATTTTAAATAATTTAATTAACTAATTAATTAAATTCGGGGCGTTACACTTGTCCCAACCAAAATTTCCAATCCTAATTTTCACGAACACAATATAAACCGTTTTCACTTCACACTAGAATTTTTTTTTCTCATGTATACACCCACATCTACCATGTGAAAGATCTCTATTCCATCACTCTCCCTACAGCAACCGTACCAACAATAACCAACTTTTTTCCACATACACTAACAAACTATTTTTATATTTTTTTAATCTCTTTTTAACATTTTTTTGATTTTTGGTTGGCCGATGATTTATATATGAGGCCACCCAATTTATTTTTAGTGTTTTGTTTTCGACCAGATGATGAATATTATCTGATGGTTCCCTTTTTATAAAAATTTATATTTTCACATACCAATAAAATATAATCCTAACCTACACTCTCTCATTTTTTTTTAAATTGTATATACATACTATTCATTAACCCAAAATCATTTTTTGTTTTCTAAAATTTTGTGGCTTCTTAGTTCTAATTTATTTTATTGTAGTTTGTTTTGTTTTAAACGTATGATCTTTACGATAGTTTCCTTTGAAAATATTTTGGTAAAAGCTTATACATCACAATCACTAATATCCACATATACATACCGTACACACTAATAGTTGTAACCTTGTACAATCCATACTTTTGTAAATCTTTTGTTTTAATCCACAGAACTCAAACATAATATGTAAATCATTCAACTGTCAGTACACCATTACAATATACACAGCATCAATCAAGCAATTCCATGGATAAACTCTTGACACACCGTGAACATAATTACCATAAGTGTTTATATTTGTTTTCAGGTAGTGAGAAGAAGAGGATGTGACGGACACCGATTCGCAACTAGACTAGTCACAACAACAACACGATTTCAGCAAGCAACATACACAATCCTCCATCAGGTTGCAGCATACTCAGATTCACAGCCATACAGAAGAAATCAAAGGCATCAATAACAAATGTTTCGGAAATAAAAAAGAAGAGAAAGGAAAACGCAACCACTCTTTCAAATCACGGAACCGGTCATCTCCTTCGTCATATTAGATCCGACACTGAATCGTCCAATCGGAAATGCCACGCCACCCGTCGGCACCACCGCATCATGGCCGCGCCGCCCAAACTTCCGATCGCGCTGGAGATCCGCCGTCTTCCTCCTACCGCCACGAGTAAGATCTTCTGGTTTCATTCTAACTTGAGATGCGTTATACTTTATTTCCATTATTTCCATTGCTGTTTGATTTTTGTATGAGATCTGAAATTTGATTTTAGTTCTGAGAATTTTGTTTTGAGGATACTTGTATTCTGTTAATGCAATTGAGAGAGGAAGATGATAAGGATGTGTGAGAGAGAACTGTTCTTTAATTTTGGTAATTAAATTAATGCATTTAATAAAAAAATAAGAAACTAATTTTGAGATTAATAAGGGTGAGTAAAATACACAACCCTAACACATGTACTTACACACAACCAATCACATTTTTTTTATAAATTAAAAATTAAAAATAAAATTGTCTCTCTCCTCTATTAGCTCAACCACCCCCATGATGCCAATTAAAAACGAAATTAAAATTTTAAAAAATTTATATTCTCGCTCTTTTTATTGGTTGTTCCTAAAATTATGAATTTAGATTCGTATCCATGCAAGTATTTCTCCACGGTTAGCTACCATTTTCTTCTCCTTTTATTTTAATTTTTTATATCAATTAACATGGCACGTGGTTAGCTTGTTTTTTTATTCAAATTATTCTTTTTATTATTAAAAACAAAAAAACTAATTCAAAGAGAATAATAAGGTGATGCTACGGTTACTAATCCTTTTTATCTCATTATTATTTCTTTTTTTAATTAATTAATTCATTAATAATTTATTAGGATTCTAAGAGGACATTTGGGCCTTGTGTACATTGGGTCTTATCTCATTCCAATCACGACTCTCCATTTCTAATTGCACCCAATTTTAGTTTTTATGTAAGCCTTTTGTTTCTAATTTTTTTAATTTTTTTTAATATTTGCTTATTCTTTCTTTTTTTATTTTTAATCAAAAAATACGTAAAAATTGTTATTGCTTATTTCTTAATTAGAATTAAATTTGAATTTTTAGATTTTCTTTTTGTCAATTTTGATTAATACTTATTCATATTTTTGTCATCTCTCGTATATCATGTTATGTTTTCATACTAACATTTTTTTTTTTTGATTGTGAGGTACTATACTTAAAAAATTTGGATTATCTTTCGTGGACATTATCAAGTTACCTAATTATGCGCCTTTTATCTTTTATTTTAGTTTTTGGGTTTTGTAATAATTTTTATCCCCCATCCCGAAGCCTTGTAATAGCGTAGGGCATTTACTTTCTGCACTTTTAATTTTCTGCATATATTAACTGTTTAGATGTATGCCTTAGGATTGTACGAGAAGATAAAACTAATCGTTAGATCACCTTTAATTCAAAGATAAATAAAATAACTGAATCTAACACACTTCACACTCACTCACCCCTAAGGTACGCCCCTCTTGGTTTCCTTCAATTATATGGTCGTGTCCCTCGAATATAGAGGTACCCATTAGCAAAAGTCCCTCGATTCAAAAATCATCACAAAGATCATAAGTCCCTCGATGACCCTCGATATTGCCTACGAATATATGATCTAGTCCCTCGAATGGTTTCCTATGAAATGATGATTGTCCCTTCGAATTTGCTAAAGGTACCTCTACCTGTTGCTTTCAACGACCTCGATGACCCTTCGATTGTCGCGAACGTCTAAACAATAGGACTACCTACCCTAAATGGTAAGGATAGCCCTATCCCTTTCTTAGAAGAATAAAAAGCATAGAAAAAGACCAATTTAGGGTAGTGCTCTTAATATGCTTAGCTCGATTAAAAACATCTTTTCAACACTCTTTCAAAGACTAAGGCTACGCATTTACGCTAAAGTCCTCAAGTCCATTTTCAACTTAAATCAAACAAAACAAACATGAGCTAAGTAAATTAAGAGCCCGTAAACAACTACGGATGAAAAGGGTGCTTACACCTTCCCTTTTCATAATCTACCCCCGAGCCCGTTTTCTTCTAAAAAGGTCTTTTTCTGTTCTTTTTACCTTTCCTGAAATTGGACAAAATAAAAGTCGGTGGCGACTTTTGCTCACCGCAACATTGCTTGCGAAATAAAAAAGTCAGTTCTCCCACCGTGTTACAGCAGGTATCATCTTGGAAAACGAAGAAGGAACGCTAATAGAAGTATCACTATTGCTCTCTTTCCCAACCTCCAACAACCAAGCGGAGTATGAAGCACTGCTCGCAGGATTACGTCTCGCTAACGACCTAGAGGCCGAAGAGATCGAAGTGTTCACCGATTCCCAACTAGTGGTGCCGCACGTCTCGGGTGAATACCAAGTCAAAAGCGACCATCTCGCTGAGTACTTGAGCCTCGTGCGCGAAAGGATGGCCCGGTTAAAAAACGCCAAGGTAAGGCATATCCCGAGGGAATATAATTCCCGGGAAGATGTTCTGTCAAAGCTGGCCAGCACAAGGAAAAAGGAGGCAATAAGTCAGTGATCCAAGAGATACTGCCCTGACCCAACACCGAACCTCCGACCGGGCTAACGCATGTGAACGCGATCGGAGATGCGTCCTGCTGGATGACCTCTGTATACAACTACCTGACAAGCGACCTCCTATCGGACGACCCTAAAGAAGCCTCCGTAATCAGAAGAAGAGCTTACTCGTACGTCTTGGTCGAAAATCGACTCTACCGACGGGGGTTCTCCATTCCCCTCCTCGAGTGCGTCGACGAGGGCATAGCCCCCCACATACTCCGAGAAATACACGAGGGAATCAACTCCCAACACCTAGGAGGAAGATCCCTCGCCACTTTCTGTAGCGGTAAAAATGTGACTCGAGCCGTTTTCGGGCGCTCGAGATACAACAGAGTCGCCACCGAACTTTATTTATTCCAAGAAGGAAAGTGAAAATATCGATAAAACCCAAAAATAAAAAGGAAATGGATAAGATGGTCATCGCAACCAAATTAGGGTTCGGGAGTCGGTTAAGCAAGGGGAAGGTGTTAGCACCCCTCACCTCCATCGTACTCAATGGGACCCATTTAGTTAGTTTTGTGTTTGAGTGTTTGTGTAATGTTTGCGTTCTTTAGCTTATTAAATGAGAAAAGATAAAAGAAATGATTTTTAGGTTTTTTATTATTGTGAAGAAAAAGAAAAGATTTTTTATTATTGTGCTCGCCAAGACATTTGTGTCTTGTGCCTACGTATTCCCTAGTGCAATGGGAAAGTCAGAGCAATCGTAGTTCGGGCGAAGAACCACGAAAGTTTTGTTGGTTGATTTTAGCGAGAGGTACTCGATCGCTTTCAAATGAAAATACTACACGCACATGGATATGAGATCACTACAAGAATGGATAACTAAATCAAGAGTGAGACAAGATTTTAGCCATTATCACATTCGAGTGGAAGATATTCGATCTTCACATGTGGAAGTATGTTCGCATTTGAACTTGACGAAGTGTCTCGTATATGAAAAGAGTTTTAAATTGGTAAGGAGATATTTGTGGACGTTTAGCAAAGGATTGAGCATAGGTGTGCACCTAGCGCGTCTTTACCCAAGGTATTCAACAGGAGTGAGCCCCATTGTCACTTGTTGTCCTTGTTAATTAATTTGTTTTAATTCAAAGGATCAAGGTATTCAAGAGGTGTTCACTTCTTGTCACTTGATCACTTTGTTTTGATTAGTGTGTTTTGATTCAAAGGATTAAGGTCTTCAAGAGGTGTTCACTTCTTGTCACTTGATCACCTTGTTTCGATTAATGTGTTTTGATTCAAAGGATCAAGGTATTCAAGAGGTGTTCACTTTTTGTCACTTGATCACTTTGATTTGATTAATGTGTTTTAATTCAAAAGATCAAGGTATTCAAGAGGTGTTCACTTCTTGTCACTTGATCACTTTGATTTGATTAATGAAGATTTTAATTCAAAAGATCAAGGTATTCAAGAGGTGTTCACTTCTTGTCACTTGATCACTTTGATTTGATTATTGCATTTTAATTCAAAAGATCAAGGTATTCAAGAGGTGTTCACTTCTTGTCACTTGATCGTTTTGATTTGATTAAAAAAAGTTTTAAGAAAAAGGTGTTAATCCAAAAGAATCGAGGTATTCAAGAGGTGTACACTTCTTGTCACTCGATCTTTCGGCATGGTTTAAAGAAAGTTTTAAAAGAAGAAACTCGACGTTGGATCGAGAAATTATTTGACGACTTGGCGTTGAACCAAGATTTATTTGTTTTCGGATTGAAAGATTAATCTAATATTTTTAGTATTTTGATAATGAAATATAAAAGTCTAAACTAAAAAACATATTTTTTTATTTTAGAAATATTAGAAATTTAAACAATAATTAACATAAAAACTATAAAGAAAACAAGTAAACTAAACGTAAAAAACTCAAAAAAAAAAGGGGTGCTGGCCCAAGAAGTTAGTAACCCATAAAATAAAATTAAAATTGTATTGGGCCGGACCGGATCGGGTCAAACCCGGATCCGCCCTTTCTTTAATAAACAGGGAATGGGTTTTAAAATCCCTAAAATTACCAAAAAGAGGCGTTGCCTCTTATGCCTCTCTCCCTCACGTTTTTTTCTGGAAAAAAGAACCAAACAACACTCTACGGAACTCTCTCTCTGCTTTCTATCGCTTCAGCGTTTTTACGAAGAAGAAGAAAAAATAAAAACACGCTCTCACGTGCTTTCTCGATCTCTCGTCTCTCTCGACTCACTCGATTCTCACTCAACACAAAGAAGTAGTAACAGATCAACAACAATTACCCAGGAATTGCAACGACAGATATTCAATTTCATACAAGTAAGAATCAACAACAACAAATAAACAACAATAATATCGCAATCATTAACAATTCGTAGTGATCGAAAACCAACCGAAACGCGATGAATTTGTCAACTGCTTCAAGGTAAACTCACAGCTCTTTTTGCTATCCCTGCTTCTTCTGCCTCTTCTGAGTTGTTGTTGTGGAGATGATGATGGTGCCAGGTTGTTGTATTTGCAGGTTATAGTGTTTTGGTTTTGAGCTCAAGGTATTGGTTGTGTGATGAGTTTATGTTTTTTTATTTTTTCTGATGAATTTGTGGTAGTGATTGGAAATGTTGATGGAAGAAGTCGGATTGGAGGTTATGGAAGGGTGGTTTATGGTTCTGCTAACGATTATGAAGGGTGAAGATGGGTTAAGGATTTGAGGTTATTTTTGGTAAGATGTGAGGCTGAGCGTTTGAGAGATGTTGTGTGATAGGCGGAAGTGTGAATGATTTGTGAAGTAGAACGTGAATGGTTATGTGGCTTTGATGATGAGGTTTTGGTAGGTTGATTGGAGGAAGAACTTGGGAATTTCAGCAGAGTTTCTATCTTCTTTTTTGTGGCTCCCCTTTGTGCTGTGTATGATACTCCATTATATAGAGCTGAGATTAGGGTTTTGATGAAAATTGGGGGGAAAATTTAGAGGATTTTGAACAAATGTGGTGCTCTGTTTTATGGCTTTTTTGTGTAGGATTTGGTTTTGCCATCTTGGTGTAATATCTTGGACTGTTTTGCGATGCAGAGCAGCAGCCTTGGGATAGTGATAGAGCAGTAAAAATGCAGGTTTTTTTGGAGTTTTGTATTTGGCTTGGCATGGATTGTATAGCAGGAATTTTGGACACTTTTGGGACACACTTTTTGAACATAAGTGACAATCACTTTTTGAACATAAGTGACAACAATAACAATAACAATAATAATAATAATAATAATAACAATAATAATAATAATATTAATAATAATAAATCATCTAAACTAAACTATCTAAAAGCTAATTTTTTATATATTTTTTTATAAATAAAATTAAACTAAAAAATTAAAACATGCGAAAATGCGACGATTGAACTATGAATGCACATGAAATACAAGCGCGACATGATCAAGAATGATTGAAATTTATAGGACAAAAATTGGGGTGCGACAGGTACTACTGGCCCACCATGCAGCACGACGCGAAAGAATATGTAAAGAAATGTGACAAGTGCCAACGCTTCGGGGACATGCACCTCGCACCCCCCAACGAACTCAAATCTCTATCTTCTCCCTGGCCGTTCGCGTGGTGGGGCATGGACCTCCTCGGTCCATTCGTGACCGGAAGCAACCAGAATAAATACCTCATAGACGCGATCGACTATTTTACCAAATGGATCGAGGCCGAGCCATTGGCCAAAATCACGCCCCTGAACGTGCTACGTTTCTATAAAAGAAACATCCTCGCTCGGTTTGGAGTGCCACTGGCCATCATCACCGACAATGGCACCCAGTTCACCGACAGGCGCTTCCAAGAATTCGTCACCTGAGGGGCCTCAAAAGAAGGTTGGACGAAATCAAAAAAGGATGGATCGAGGAACTGCACAGCGTCCTCTGGGCCTACTGCACCACCCCACATTCTACTACCGGAGAAACTCCCTTTCGGATTACATACGGGACAGAAGCCGTGATCCCCGTCGAGGTACACGTGCCCACAAGACGCGTCGAGGAACCCCTCGAGACGGAGGGCAACACCGAGGCCATTAGAGAAGAGCTAGACCTGGTCGAAGAAATCCGAACATGAGCCGCTCTGCGCGAGGCTTCACTCAAACAAAAAATTGCACTAAGACATGACGCAAAGGTCATCAAACGAGAATTCGAAATAGACAGTTTGGTACTCAAAAGAAACCACAAAGATTCCCGCGAGGGCAAACTGACCGCGAACTGGGAAGGCCCCTATCGCGTCCGAGCAAAGACCGAAAACGGGGCATACTACTTAGAAAACTTGAAAAGAGAAGAACTCGCTCGACCTTGGAACGCTGAAAAAATCAAGCAGTATTACAGCTAAACATAGGTGCGGCCCATGTACAAGCCGAGCACCTCATAATGAAACAAAACGACAGAAGTCTGCTCTCTTAATCGAGCAAACTCCTTGTCCTTTGGGGGACACGAATACCGAGCATTCCCGTCGTAAGCAAGTACCATGACGGCAGAACGCCCCGCTCGCGAGGGGACCTTTCACGCCATGAGACTCAGAACTCAGCACAACAAAGCCTGAGACTCACCCTCGGCACGCACTCGTCCCCGACCATCGACCATAGTTCCACACACTTGGCGATCAATACATTGTAATCGAGCAAACCTCCTAACTAAACAAAAATGCGGGCAAAAACTACAACAACAATGACACTTTATTTATTGTCGACGAAGATTACAAAATACATACATTAAACAAAAGAAAAAACACATCACTCTGCCCAACGTGCAAACTCCTCCGGCTGATGGTAC
Organism: Vicia villosa; assembly: GCF_029867415.1. Taxonomy (NCBI): domain Eukaryota; kingdom Viridiplantae; phylum Streptophyta; class Magnoliopsida; order Fabales; family Fabaceae; genus Vicia; species Vicia villosa. The sequence goes on along the minus strand of NC_081185.1, from coordinate 76,600,525 downwards.
TGATACCAGTCCTCATCCCACTCCGTCTCAGAGAGGGCCCTCCTTCGAAAAATCGGGGCTGGAGAAAACAGGAAGGCAGAGTAAATACGTCACCAGTGTCATTGTAATACGGTGAACTGACTTTTTATCGATCGAAATGTCGCGGTAAGCAAGAGTCGCCACCGACTTTTATTTTATCCAAACAAATTCGGAAAGGCAAAAAGAAACAGAAAAAAAACCTTTTTAAAGAAATCTAAGTTCGGGGGGTAATTTATGCAAAGGGAAGGTGTAAGGCACCCTTTGCATCCATGGTTTTTCCATGGGCTCTTAATTGCTTTGCTTGCTCGTTTGTTTTTTTTTAAAAAGGTAGATGAAAGAAAAAAGTGGACTTTAGCTCGTAAATGAGCGTAGCCAGTTTTCGAAGAATTGTGAGAAAGAATATTAAAGATGAGCATTGCAAGGCAATTAGGGGCAATTACCTTAAACTCAGATGATAGGTCTCTTTTTAGCCTTTCAGAATGAAAGGGTCTATCCTTGCCATAAGAGGGCAGGAAGCCTTTCGTTTGGAGGTTGAAGGGTCATCGAAGCATCCTTTGCCATAAGACTGTCCCATGCCATAGAAGGGCAGGTAGTCTAAGGCAAGGATCAGAATAAGCCATTTCGTAGGAAGCCAGAAGATACCTCAGCCTTTTTCCGTAGGCAACTTCCGAGGGTCGAGGTCATATTGTGTATCGAAGGCAGCATCATTTAGGGTCGTGACCTTTTTATCGAGGCAACAGGCTGAGGTATCCTCGTATTCGAGGGACATGGCTTATTCTGCAAAAAAAACGAAGGCAACAGGCAACAGGCAACAGGCAACAGAGAGGTTACCCCAAAAGGGTGTGTGTGTGCAACAATCACGTGGTTAATTCAGATATTTATCTTTTAATTAGTTATTCTAATTCAGTTTGAGGCTTGCACTCCCTAAGATTACTAACCACGCAGTTATAAAGTAATAAAGGGGAAGGGGACAATGAAACCAGCGGATCCCTTATCAGGGTTTGACACAAGTAATAATAATAAAAAGCATAAATAAAATGAGATTTAGGGTTACCAACAACGTAGCTTTGGCAATTGATAAACCCTGAAAAGAAAAGAGACAAGACAGAAAACATATAGTGAGTGCATTATCAAATTCGAGGGCAAACCTCATTAACTACAAAAGAAAATAGGATAATAAATTAAAAATAGAATAGGGAGAAGGTACTTAGCTTGGCATTTGCCTGACAGGGTTGAGGGCAAGGGTTTGCCAGAAGCATCGACTCTGACCATTAGGAATGAGCAAAGAAACAAATAAGGCGTGAGTGTATAGGCAGTTCATTGATATTTAATTTTATCCCTAATTTATTAAGGAAACAAAATAAAATGAAAAAAGAACGATTATTTGAATTAGATGCGAGATAATACTTAGCTTTTGAATTTGATTTGATATGGTTGCTAAGGTGCCTTTAGGGTTGATCCTGAAAAAGGCAAGGCAGAAGGGAGGGTGAACGCAAAGCGAACCCTAAAATAAAATAACATAACTAAAAATTCAAATTGAATTTAGAAATAAATTACTTAACTTTGGGGTTTGTCGAAGGCGCGCACTCGGGGCGAATCATGTTGCTAACCCTGATCATGCACAAAAGAAAATAAAAATCAGTGTATGGCATGATCTCGTAAAAATTGATTAGGGTACGAATTGAAATAAAAAAAACCACGAATGATTTAATTAATTATTGGTCTTGCGACCTAATTATTTAAATCGGGATCAAAAAATTAGATCGGAAGCAAAATAATTTCTTTATGAGTTAAATAATATATGTGTGAATTTTTAATTTAAATAGAATTACTACAATTCAAATAAATAAATAGCATTTTAATAAAACAAACCAATTTAAATAATTAAATAAAAGGAAGGGAATAAATTATAAAAAATATGAATGGATAAGTATATATAAAAAAAATTAGGTTTATGAAATATATGTATAATTTTTTTTAAAAGATAAAAATAAGAAGAAAAGAAGAAAAAAACAATAATATATATATATGTTAAAACGTGGCTGTGTAAAAAAACAAAAAAAAAATTGGGAACTTAACTTTTTGATCCGGTACGGCGCGCGCTTGAAGTCTACGGTGCGACCTCGCTTCAGGATGCGTTGGATCATCTGGGAGAGCGAACGAATGGCCTAGATGCTGAGGGAACACCATAACACGTGTTTCATAACGCGTGCGATCCACCTGTACCAGCTTCCCAAAACACGCGCGCGAAATTTGAATCTGCCCAATCAGATTGCGCCACGCAGTCATCTTCTCCAAGAGCAACCTGCAACTAATCCTTTTACAGCGCTTTTTTGCTCGAAGCGCTATAAAAAACCTGCATCTCAAAACTAAAAATAGCGAATAGGGCTAAAACGCAACGGAAATTTGGCGGGCCTCCATTAATGTGATCGTATGATCCTTGCGAACCTGGCTATGGCATTAGTTTAACCTAATTTTGCTTGTATAAAAAAAACCTAAATTGAAACCAAAACCCTAATAATGGCATATCGCTCCAAACGGCACGATAACACGTATAAACCTCCAGAATCGATCATTACACCATAATAAACACAAATATATGGATTAAAATTAATGATGATGCGTGAATTTGCAGAATCGATTCAATTTAAGTTTTGGTTAAAAGTGACTTACAGTGCTCGATTCTGGAAGATTTGTGACTCGAAAGTGATTGAGGATCGTTCAGTGTTCTTCAGGGATCCTATTGGAAGCAATAAAAGTCCTTGAATTGGCCTGTAATGTAGAATTGATACTTGAGGTTTTTTTGGAGAATTTTTGATTCGGATTATGAGTTTTGTGGCTGCAAACTTCGTGTCCTTAGGATCTGAATAGCTTGTGTATATATACTAGAGTGATTAGGGCAAGAAAAACTGATCAAATCTTCTTTGAATCTTGTATTTGCATATTAAGAAAATTTGATTGAAATCTCTTATGGAAACTTTCTTAATTTGCTCAATTTCAATCTATTCTCTCCAAATATCATTTGCACGAATTTGTAATGATTATATGATATATTTGATGATCAAAATAGATCCAAATCATACTTTTTATGAAATATTTGATTTTCTTCTAATTTATATGATTTTAATTCTTTTTAATTAGAATAAAAAATCAAAATAAATCAAATTAATCACATAATTTCGTGGCAAAGGGATTTTGGGCTCTTGAATACTTGGGGACCAGGGTTGAAGCAAAATTTCTTAGGCCCATTTGCAAAAATACTTGAATTCCTTCACATTTTCCCCTCCAAAATAGTCCAACTTTGACAAGGCCTATCTCTCTCAATTTTTGAGGTATGGAAGTGTTCTAAGACATTTTAGAAACCTTGGAGAGTCCTCTAACCAGTGTCTTTGGTCTCATATCAAAATTATTCTCCATTTTCATTTTATGTCCTTTTGAAAAAAATGTCTTTTTGTTGACTTTTAAAAAGGACCTATAATGTATGAAGCCATATCTCATTGACCTATGAGCTCTGATTCTTGGACCATTGGATAGAGGAATGAATTCTCTTCAAAATGAGCTTCGGTGGGAATTTTTCTGATGAAGTATGAATATTTGGTGAATTTTCAAAGTTTGGTTGACTTTTTTAGTTCATGCCCAAAATAGTAACTCTTGACTTTTGACTTCTCTGATCTTTCCTTGCATCATCATGATCAACCCTTGATCAAATGATGATTTTAGGGTTATGAGGATGTTTTTGACCAAATATCTTGAACTTTGACTGTATTTTGACTTGAAATGACTGTTTTGCCCTTGAGAGTCGACTGTTGACCTAATCAAGATTTGAGGGACTAAATTTGTTCTGTTTGACTTGAAACTTTATATGGAGATGCTTTGGGATGTTGGTGACCCTATGGAACCACCTTGAACCATTGATTCAATGATTTTCCATCGAATTAATCAAACCCTAGTTCAGAGCTTTTGTATAGGAGAGTGTGTTTTGGAACTTTGTGTTTTGATTTGATTTTGTTTGTGGAAAATGACCTGGGCAAATTTTGGGGTATGACAGTTGCCCCTGTTCAATTATCTTAAACCTGAAGATATAGAGTGGTCTGCACGCCGGTCGGTTTCTGAAGGTGGAAGATGATTGAACACTAGAATACCAAGAAATTTGCCCTAGTTGAAGTAGGGGCTTTTGTCGGAGATGGGCTTTAAAGATGCCATCCGGTAGTTGAAGTTTGAGAAATGTTGTTTGCGCGTTGATCGTGTCATTACCGTTCGTAGTAGATGAATTAGATCTTTTGGAGAGATAATCGTGTCTACATCGTTCGTGATGATAGAATTAGACTCTCTTGTCGTGTCAGCACCGTTCGTAGTAACTGAATTAGACCGTGGACGTCAGTGATCGTGTCTACACCGTTCGTGATGATAGAATTAGACCTCTGAAATCTGATCGTGTCAGTACCGTTCGTAGTATCTGAACTAGATCTTCTGTCGTGTCAGTACCGTTCGTAGTAGCTGAATTAGACTGAGAAGGTCAGTGATCGTGTCTACACCGTTCGTGATGATAGAATTAGATCTCTGAGAGTTGACCGTGTCAGTACCGTTCGTAGTAACCGAATTAGATCTTTTGTCGTGTCAGTACTGTTCGTAGTAGCTGAATTAGACTTTGAAAGTGATCGTGTCATTACCGTTCGTGGTAAATGAATTAGATCTTCGAGCGTTGATCGTGTCAGTACCATTCGTAGTAGCTGAATTAGATCTTGGAAAGTTGGAGATTTCGTTCATTTGTCGGTACCTGTATTCTGAAAAAGGTAAGGTTAATCTTTATGCAATGTCATGATGCATGGGTTATGTAATGAATCCCTCAAAATAAATGAGAGCTTTTGCATGTTATGTATGAGTTCATTATGAGGTAATGTATGCAATGTATGAATATGTTTATGACATATGATATGTGAATATGATTTATGTTGTCTTTGATTAAGGAAGTAGATCTTTATGTCCTTGTAATTGTACTGTCTGATCTTGTCTTGAAGATGCTCAGCTGGGAATTTATGATTTCTGCTTGGAGATGATCAGTGACTTAATGTTCCCTGATTGGTGATAAAGATATTGATAAATCATGTTAGAGGAGAGCAACAGTGTTGAAGATGTAAACTCTGTTGGGCAGCCATGTCTTTATCGGGAGCGTTTGAAGATATCTTCTTAATGATTACTCTGTGGGGATATGATCTTGTGAACCCGGCTTTGTGGGGAGACATGGGTGAAAGTTGCCCCCAGTATTATAGTAACTACTACTCGATTTAGGACACGTCACTTAAAATGTCAAACTGGACTTGTATAGATTTGCCCCAGTTAGCAGGAACTTTGGAAAGATTCGCCTTGCGAGGACTTTATAAGATGTGCACTTTAGGAGACATGCCCCTAGTAATCATATGCCCAATATGATGTCCTAAGTTCGTTGAGAAGTAGCTTCAGATCTTCTTGGATGCGTGCCCCTGATTATTTTGGCATCCTTGAGAGATTCTCGGAATCTTGACTTGATTGCCCCAGATTGTTTGGACAAATAGTTTGAAACCCACTTGAGGTGTATGCCTTTGTTTGTTTGGCTTTTGAGAGATTCTTATAATCTTGACTGGATTGCCCCAGATTGATTGGGCAAAGCATGCTATGCCCCTTGTATACGTACGACATTTCTTCTCGAAGTAATTTTGTCTATCGGGATAACTTTCAGTCATTAGTCATACCCTGTGCAAGTTCTTTCTGATGCTAACATTTGAAATTATGTAGCAGAATATGTTTAATAATGAATTCATGAGATGCAATGCATACGTTTGTCTTGAGTTTTTGAGAAAAACATTAAAACAAGAGATGTAAAAACATGGTATTTGTAAAAAACATGCTATTTTCGTAGAAGCGAAATATCGACTCAGCATTTTAGTAAACCTTAAGGAGTCGGGATACCTTTTTGGTGACAATATGCTTTCGAACTAACCATGCTTCAATTAGGACTTTCAAGGGTTGTAACGTGCCTTGGTTCGCGGTTTGAGAAACAAAGGATAAAGGCTCAAAGTTTATTTGTACCCACCCCTCTTCGTGATGATCTTCAGTCCTAAGCTCAATTAATTTCAACTTATGCATTCAGGTTCCAAGAGACTTTTGGATTTGCACCTTTAATAATGATGATGGTTCACAAGCAAAGAGAACTTTTGATATGGCAATCACTTCTTCCTTTTGGTAGTCATAACATTGTGTTGTTTAGGAATTTATTGACTTCTCTTTTTTCATCTTTTTGATATCCCTAACTTTTGCCTGAACTGTCTATTTTGAGCTTACAGTCAGCGGGATGCCTTGATTTTTGCCTAAGTCTTCTTTTTGATTTTTGACTTAGCAGGCTTTTCTTTGTATATACGTTTTTTCATCATTTTTTTGAAAGATATTGACTGCCTTGCTTAATGATCAAAATTGGCTTTTGATTGACATCTCCAACACTTCTTTGATGTGGGCGGATGAACACTTGTGATTGAAACCTTTGTTGAAAGGTGTACTGAATGATTCTCTTAAAATAGACTGCACAGCCAAATTAACTGAGAACTACCCTGCCCCAGGTTATGATCAAGGGTTTTAATTAGTACAAGAAAGAAACTTCTACTTCTTAGGCTCAAAGGGGTTGACGAGGGATTAACATCCTTATATCTCCACTGTTTAGGAATTGAAATAATGCCTGTACATCGTCAGCATAGTCCGTTCAAAAGCATACTGTATGAGGTTATGGTATCGTTTTCGTCATCCTCCCTCAAAAGGCATACAGCTTTAGCAGGAATTGAGTATCATAAAACATATGCAAAGTAAAGATGCAGTTTAGATGAGTGATAGCGAAGTAATTTATTCAAGACAAACATATGCAATGCACTGATGATGATTATTAAAACAGATAATGTCTATCATAAGACGACTGTTTAAACACACAGAAAAGAAACATGTAAATGCAAGTAGATCTAATGATCCAAAGTCCGTCCGTCTAGACGTCAATCAGTCTTGTCATGACTAGGCGTAGGAGCGGTGATTACCACAGGAGTTTCAGGAGAGTTGGATTTGATTCCTCCGTCATTGATCAGATCTTGAATCTTTATTCCTTAATGTCCAGCAATTGTTTGTGTAATGTCCAAGACTGTTGAAACGGTACGCGCACCTCGTATTGAGTTTATAGTCAAGAGTGGAGGTGTTAGCATTCTTAGGAGGGTCCCTTAGAGTAATCAATTCGATCTTCAATGGATGTTGTAATGCTTGAGCCAATGACATATTGATCTCGATGAATTGACGCTTAGGCACGTCTGGCTTTCTTCGTTGTTGTGGGACTTGGTGTAGAGATTCAGAGTATCCGGGGTTCGAGCTTCTGGAATGTGTATCTGATTGAGAAGACCAGAACGGGTCATGCTTTAGACCATATCTGTAGAGGAGTATCAGAACGAGTCATACATTAGACCATATCTGAGGAGGAATATCAGAACGAGCCATACATTAGACTATATCTGTTGCGGAATAGCAGAACGAGTCGTACGTTAGACCATATCTGTTGAGGAATAGCAGAACGAGTCGTACGTTAGACCATATCTGTTGGAATGTCAGAACGAGTCATACATTGGACTATATCTGTTGGAATGTCAGAACGAGTCATACATTGGACTATATCTGTTGAAGGATATCAGAACGAGTTATTCATTAAACCATATCTGAAGGGGAATGTCAGAACGAGTCATACATTAGACCATATCGGATGAATAATGCCAGAACGAGTCATACATTAGACCATATCTGACTGAAGATACCGGAACGGGTCACACATTGGACCATATCTGATAGGGAATACCGGAACGGGTCGCACGTTAGACCATATCTGATAGAGAATGCTTGCTTGTTAGAGTCGATGAGTTATTTGACGAAGTTTTGGAATGTAAAAGGGCTTGTCAGAATGAATCTCCCGCTCGATTATATCTGAGAGGAATGATTGTCGAGGCGGAACCTGAAAACAAAGTTAGAAATATGCGATGTCATGAATGCAAATGAAATGTTTTTCAAGGATCTTTAAGGAATTTAGTCAGCAACATTGGAAAGTGATTTGGTCGCATATTTGTTTGAAGAATTCTGACTCTTGTCTTTGAACATCCTTCTTTGAGAATCAAGCTCACCATATCGAGTGGATCATCGCCTCTGATTCAGGATACTTCTGTTATTGGAAGGTATGTGGCCAAAGGAAAATAAATCCTCTTGCCCCTTGCTAGGTATCGAGTCTTTGGATAGGAAAGTATGCGGCCAGAGGAAAGTAAATCCTCTTGCCCCTTGATTAGGAAATTCGTCCTTGATAAGAGCACTTAAAATTGTGCGCCCTAAATTCCTAAGATCCTTAAAAGGGTTAGTTAAATCATGTTATGCTCATGGTGTCATGATGTCATGCAGATGCAATGCATTAAGTAAAGCATAAGGTCAAATTGTCCTACAGGCAAATCCTGCAAGAAAGTAGAAAGTTAAAGCGTAAGGCAATGAGGACGAAATGTCCTACAAGCAATCCTGCAAGGAAATAGAAAGTTAGAGCATAAGGTAATGAGAACGAAATGTCCTACAAGCAATCCTGCAAGGAAATAGAAAGTTAGAGCATAAGGTAATGAGAACGAAATGTCCTACAAGCAATCCTGCAAGGAAATAGAAAGTTAGATAACAAACAGGTCACACAAGAGTCCTTAGGTTTAAAGGCTTGCATGAAGTTGGTAGGTAAGTACCCCCCACTGAAGTTAAGTTGGTTCAACCTGTCCTATATAAAGATCGGGTTCTAGGGAGCTCATATCATTGACCTTTCTCGAAGGCGCTTATCTCAGTTCGGCAATCGAATCACCAACCAAGAAGGTCCTGAAAGTCCAGTCCATATGAGTGTAGCTTCGAGTATCAACCAACTCCGGTCGGAACCAAAGCCAGCTATCTCGCTACTTGCTAATAGGCCAAAGTCAAGTTCAACTAGGGTTCTAGGGCAAATTAGTGCTTAATGACACCACGCAGCAGCCAAGTGTTTCCTCAAGTCGGATCCCAAGGAACACCAGGACAAACAAATGTGTCACACTAACGATGGCCACCATACCAACCACATCAGTATACGCTGTGCAGTCTCCTTGGTCTCATGCCATTTACCTAAGGTTCTCAGATCCGGGTTAGGATCTTTCACACAAGTAAATACCCAAAACAGCCTTTGAAATATAAAGCAAACAAATCAAACAATTAAAGTGGTCCTAAACTTTAAGGTAACCCCTCTTTTATTCGAAAGCATCCCCAGCAGAGTCGCCAGTTCTGTAATACGGTGAACTGACTTTTTATCGATCGAAATGTCGCGGTAAGCAAGAGTCGCCACCGACTTTTATTTTATCCAAACAAATTCGGAAAGGCAAAAAGAAACAGAAAAAAAACCTTTTTAAAGAAATCTAAGTTCGGGGGGTAATTTATGCAAAGGGAAGGTGTAAGGCACCCTTTGCATCCATGGTTTTTCCATGGGCTCTTAATTGCTTTGCTTGCTCGTTTGTTTTTTTTAAAAAGGTAGATGAAAGAAAAAAGTGGACTTTAGCTCGTAAATGAGCGTAGCCAGTTTTCGAAGAATTGTGAGAAAGAATATTAAAGATGAGCATTGCAAGGCAATTAGGGGCAATTACCTTAAACTCAGATGATAGGTCTCTTTTTAGCCTTTCAGAATGAAAGGGTCTATCCTTGCCATAAGAGGGCAGGAAGCCTTTCGTTTGGAGGTTGAAGGGTCATCGAAGCATCCTTTGCCATAAGACTGTCCCATGCCATAGAAGGGCAGGTAGTCTAAGGCAAGGATCAGAATAAGCCATTTCGTAGGAAGCCAGAAGATACCTCAGCCTTTTTCCGTAGGCAACTTCCGAGGGTCGAGGTCATATTGTGTATCGAAGGCAGCATCATTTAGGGTCGTGACCTTTTTATCGAGGCAACAAGCTGAGGTATCCTCGTATTCGAGGGACATGGCTTATTCTGCAAAAAAAACGAAGGCAACAGGCAACAGGCAACAGGCAACAGGCAACAGAGAGGTTACCCCAAAAGGGTGTGTGTGTGCAACAATCACGTGGTTAATTGAGATATTTATCTTTTAATTAGTTATTCTAATTCAGTTTGAGGCTTGCACTCCCTAAGATTACTAACCACGCAGTTATAAAGTAATAAAGGGGAAGGGGACAATGAAACCAGCGGATCCCTTATCAGGGTTTGACACAAGTAATAATAATAAAAAGCATAAATAAAATGAGATTTAGGGTTACCAACAACGTAGCTTTGGCAATTGATAAACCCTGAAAAGAAAAGAGACAAGACAGAAAACATATAGTGAGTGCATTATCAAATTCGAGGGCAAACCTCATTAACTACAAAAGAAAATAGGATAATAAATTAAAAATAGAATAGGGAGAAGGTACTTAGCTTGGCATTTGCCTGACAGGGTTGAGGGCAAGGGTTTGCCAGAAGCATCGACTCTGACCATTAGGAATGAGCAAAGAAACAAATAAGGCGTGAGTGTATAGGCAGTTCATTGATATTTAATTTTATCCCTAATTTATTAAGGAAACAAAATAAAATGAAAAAAGAACGATTATTTGAATTAGATGCGAGATAATACTTAGCTTTTGAATTTGATTTGATATGGTTGCTAAGGTGCCTTTAGGGTTGATCCTGAAAAAGGCAAGGCAGAAGGGAGGGTGAACGCAAAGCGAACCCTAAAATAAAATAACATAACTAAAAATTCAAATTGAATTTAGAAATAAATTACTTAACTTTGGGGTTTGTCGAAGGCGCGCACTCGGGGCGAATCATGTTGCTAACCCTGATCATGCACAAAAGAAAATAAAAATCAGTGTATGGCATGATCTCGTAAAAATTGATTAGGGTACGAATTGAAATAAAAAAAACCACGAATGATTTAATTAATTATTGGTCTTGCGACCTAATTATTTAAATCGGGATCAAAAAATTAGATCGGAAGCAAAATAATTTCTTTATGAGTTAAATAATATATGTGTGAATTTTTAATTTAAATAGAATTACTACAATTCAAATAAATAAATAGCATTTTAATAAAACAAACCAATTTAAATAATTAAATAAAAGGAAGGGAATAAATTATAAAAAATATGAATGGATAAGTATATATAAAAAAAATTAGGTTTATGAAATATATGTATAATTTTTTTTAAAAGATAAAAATAAGAAGAAAAGAAGAAAAAAACAATAATATATATATATGTTAAAACGTGGCTGTGTAAAAAAACAAAAAAAAAAATTGGGAACTTAACTTTTTGATCCGGTACGGCGCGCGCTTGAAGTCTACGGTGCGACCTCGCTTCAGGATGCGTTGGATCATCTGGGAGAGCGAACGAATGGCCCAGATGCTGAGGGAACACCATAACACGTGTTTCATAACGCGTGCGATCCACCTGTACCAGCTTCCCAAAACACGCGCGCGAAATTTGAATCTGCCCAATCAGACTGCGCCATGCAGTCATCTTCTCCAAGAGCAACCTGCAACTAATCCTTTTACAGCGCTTTTTTGCTCGAAGCGCTATAAAAAACCTGCATCTCAAAACTAAAAATAGCGAATAGGGCTAAAACGCAACGGAAATTTGGCGGGCCTCCATCAATGTGATCGTATGATCCTTGCGAACCTGGCTATGGCATTAGTTTAACCTAATTTTGCTTGTATAAAAAAAACCTAAATTGAAACCAAAACCCTAATAATGGCATATCGCTCCAAACGGCACGATAACACGTATAAACCTCCAGAATCGATCATTACACCATAATAAACACAAATATATGGATTAAAATTAATGATGATGCGTGAATTTGCAGAATCGATTCAATTTAAGTTTTGGTTAAAAGTGACTTACAGTGCTCGATTCTGGAAGATTTGTGACTCGAAAGTGATTGAGGATCGTTCAGTGTTCTTCAGGGATCCTATTGGAAGCAATAAAAGTCCTTGAATTGGCCTGTAATGTGGAATTGATACTTGAGGTTTTTTTGGAGAATTTTTGATTCGGATTATGAGTTTTGTGGCTGCAAACTTCGTGTCCTTAGGATCTGAATAGCTTGTGTATATATACTAGAGTGATTAGGGCAAGAAAAACTGATCAAATCTTCTTTGAATCTTGTATTTGCATATTAAGAAAATTTGATTGAAATCTCTTATGGAAACTTTCTTAATTTGCTCAATTTCAATCTATTCTCTCCAAATATCATTTGCACGAATTTGTAATGATTATATGATATATTTGATGATCAAAATAGATCCAAATCATACTTTTTATGAAATATTTGATTTTCTTCTAATTTATATGATTTTAATTCTTTTTAATTAGAATAAAAAATCAAAATAAATCAAATTAATCACATAATTTCGTGGCAAAGGGATTTTGGGCTCTTGAATACTTGGGGACCAGGGTTGAAGCAAAATTTCTTAGGCCCATTTGCAAAAATACTTGAATTCCTTCACATTTTCCCCTCCAAAATAGTCCAACTTTGACAAGGCCTATCTCTCTCAATTTTTGAGGTATGGAAGTGTTCTAAGACATTTTAGAAACCTTGGAGAGTACTCTAACCAGTGTCTTTGGTCTCATATCAAAATTATTCTCCATTTTCATTTTATGTCCTTTTGAAAAAAATGTCTTTTTGTTGACTTTTAAAAAGGACCTATAATGTATGAAGCCATATCTCATTGACCTATGAGCTCTGATTCTTGGACCATTGGATAGAGGAATGAATTCTCTTCAAAATGAGCTTCGGTGGGAATTTTTCTGATGAAGTATGAATATTTGGTGAATTTTCAAAGTTTGGTTGACTTTTTTAGTTCATGCCCAAAATAGTAACTCTTGACTTTTGACTTCTCTGATCTTTCCTTGCATCATCATGATCAACCCTTGATCAAATGATGATTTTAGGGTTATGAGGATGTTTTTGACCAAATATCTTGAACTTTGACTGTATTTTGACTTGAAATGACTGTTTTGCCCTTGAGAGTCGACTGTTGACCTAATCAAGATTTGAGGGACTAAATTTGTTCTGTTTGACTTGAAACTTTATATGGAGATGCTTTGGGATGTTGGTGACCCTATGGAACCACCTTGAACCATTGATTCAATGATTTTCCATCGAATTAATCAAACCCTAGTTCAGAGCTTTTGTATAGGAGAGTGTGTTTTGGAACTTTGTGTTTTGATTTGATTTTGTTTGTGGAAAATGACCTGGGCAAATTTTGGGGTATGACAGTTGCCCCTGTTCAATTATCTTAAACCTGAAGATATAGAGTGGTCTGCACGCCGGTCGGTTTCTGAAGGTGGAAGATGATTGAACACTAGAATACCAAGAAATTTGCCCTAGTTGAAGTAGGGGCTTTTGTCGGAGATGGGCTTTAAAGATGCCATCCGGTAGTTGAAGTTTGAGAAATGTTGTTTGCGCGTTGATCGTGTCATTACCGTTCGTAGTAGATGAATTAGATCTTTTGGAGAGATAATCGTGTCTACATCGTTCGTGATGATAGAATTAGACTCTCTTGTCGTGTCAGCACCGTTCGTAGTAACTGAATTAGACCGTGGACGTCAGTGATCGTGTCTACACCGTTCGTGATGATAGAATTAGACCTCTGAAATCTGATCGTGTCAGTACCGTTCGTAGTATCTGAACTAGATCTTCTGTCGTGTCAGTACCGTTCGTAGTAGCTGAATTAGACTGAGAAGGTCAGTGATCGTGTCTACACCGTTCGTGATGATAGAATTAGATCTCTGAGAGTTGACCGTGTCAGTACCGTTCGTAGTAACCGAATTAGATCTTTTGTCGTGTCAGTACTGTTCGTAGTAGCTGAATTAGACTTTGAAAGTGATCGTGTCATTACCGTTCGTGGTAAATGAATTAGATCTTCGAGCGTTGATCGTGTCAGTACCATTCGTAGTAGCTGAATTAGATCTTGGAAAGTTGGAGATTTCGTTCATTTGTCGGTACCTGTATTCTGAAAAAGGTAAGGTTAATCTTTATGCAATGTCATGATGCATGGGTTATGTAATGAATCCCTCAAAATAAATGAGAGCTTTTGCATGTTATGTATGAGTTCATTATGAGGTAATGTATGCAATGTATGAATATGTTTATGACATATGATATGTGAATATGATTTATGTTGTCTTTGATTAAGGAAGTAGATCTTTATGTCCTTGTAATTGTACTGTCTGATCTTGTCTTGAAGATGCTCAGCTGGGAATTTATGATTTCTGCTTGGAGATGATCAGTGACTTAATGTTCCCTGATTGGTGATAAAGATATTGATAAATCATGTTAGAGGAGAGCGACAGTGTTGAAGATGTAAACTCTGTTGGGCAGCCATGTCTTTATCGGGAGCGTTTGAAGATATCTTCTTAATGATTACTCTGTGGGGATATGATCTTGTGAACCCGGCTTTGTGGGGAGACATGGGTGAAAGTTGCCCCCAGTATTATAGTAACTACTACTCGATTTAGGACACGTCACTTAAAATGTCAAACTGGACTTGTATAGATTTGCCCCAGTTAGCAGGAACTTTGGAAAGATTCGCCTTGCGAGGACTTTATAAGATGTGCACTTTAGGAGACATGCCCCTAGTAATCATATGCCCAATATGATGTCCTATGTTGGTTGAGAAGTAGCTTCAGATCTTCTTGGATGCGTGCCCCTGATTATTTTGGCATCCTTGAGAGATTCTCGGAATCTTGACTTGATTGCCCCAGATTGTTTGGACAAATAGTTTGAAACCCACTTGAGGTGTATGCCTTTGTTTGTTTGGCTTTTGAGAGATTCTTATAATCTTGACTGGATTGCCCCAGATTGATTGGGCAAAGCATGCTATGCCCCTTGTATACGTACGACATTTCTTCTCGAAGTAATTTTGTCTATCGGGATAACTTTCAGTCATTAGTCATACCCTGTGCAAGTTCTTTCTGATGCTAACATTTGAAATTATGTAGCAGAATATGTTTAATAATGAATTCATGAGATGCAATGCATACGTTTGTCTTGAGTTTTTGAGAAAAACATTAAAACAAGAGATGTAAAAACATGGTATTTGTAAAAAACATGCTATTTTCGTAGAAGCGAAATATCGACTCAGCATTTTAGTAAACCTTAAGGAGTCGGGATACCTTTTTGGTGACAATATGCTTTCGAACTAACCATGCTTCAATTAGGACTTTCAAGGGTTGTAACGTGGCTTGGTTCGCGGTTTGAGAAACAAAGGATAAAGGCTCAAAGTTTATTTGTACCCACCCCTCTTCGTGATGATCTTCAGTCCTAAGCTCAATTAATTTCAACTTATGCATTCAGGTTCCAAGAGACTTTTGGATTTGCACCTTTAATAATGATGATGGTTCACAAGCAAAGAGAACTTTTGATATGGCAATCACTTCTTCCTTTTGGTAGTCATAACATTGTGTTGTTTAGGAATTTATTGACTTCTATTTTTTCATCTTTTTGATATCCCTAACTTTTGCCTGAACTGTCTATTTTGAGCTTACAGTCAGCGGGATGCCTTGATTTTTGCCTAAGTCTTCTTTTTGATTTTTGACTTAGCAGGCTTTTCTTTGTATATACGTTTTTTCATCATTTTTTTGAAAGATATTGACTGCCTTGCTTAATGATCAAAATTGGCTTTTGATTGACATCTCCAACACTTCTTTGATGTGGGCGGATGAACACTTGTGATTGAAACCTTTGTTGAAAGGTGTACTGAATGATTCTCTTAAAATAGACTGCACAGCCAAATTAACTGAGAACTACCCTGCCCCAGGTTATGATCAAGGGTTTTAATTAGTACAAGAAAGAAACTTCTACTTCTTAGGCTCAAAGGGGTTGACGAGGGATTAACATCCTTATATCTCCACTGTTTAGGAATTGAAATAATGCCTGTACATCGTCAGCATAGTCCGTTCAAAAGCATACTGTATGAGGTTATGGTATCGTTTTCGTCATCCTCCCTCAAAAGGCATACAGCTTTAGCAGGAATTGAGTATCATAAAACATATGCAAAGTAAAGATGCAGTTTAGATGAGTGATAGCGAAGTAATTTATTCAAGACAAACATATGCAATGCACTGATGATGATTATTAAAACAGATAATGTCTATCATAAGACGACTGTTTAAACACACAGAAAAGAAACATGTAAATGCAAGTAGATCTAATGATCCAAAGTCCGTCCGTCTAGACGTCAATCAGTCTTGTCATGACTAGGCGTAGGAGCGGTGATTACCACAGGAGTTTCAGGAGAGTTGGATTTGATTCCTCCGTCATTGATCAGATCTTGAATCTTTATTCCTTAATGTCCAGCAATTGTTTGTGTAATGTCCAAGACTGTTGAAACGGTACGCGCACCTCGTATTGAGTTTATAGTCAAGAGTGGAGGTGTTAGCATTCTTAGGAGGGTCCCTTAGAGTAATCAATTCGATCTTCAATGGATGTTGTAATGCTTGAGCCAATGACATATTGATCTCGATGAATTGACGCTTAGGCACGTCTGGCTTTCTTCGTTGTTGTGGGACTTGGTGTAGAGATTCAGAGTATCCGGGGTTCGAGCTTCTGGAATGTGTATCTGATTGAGAAGACCAGAACGGGTCATGCTTTAGACCATATCTGTAGAGGAGTATCAGAACGAGTCATACATTAGACCATATCTGAGGAGGAATATCAGAACGAGCCATATATTAGACTATATCTGTTGCGGAATAGCAGAACGAGTCGTACGTTAGACCATATCTGTTGAGGAATAGCAGAACGAGTCGTACGTTAGACCATATCTGTTGGAATGTCAAAACGAGTCATACATTGGACTATATCTGTTGGAATGTCAGAACGAGTCATACATTGGACTATATCTGTTGAAGGATATCAGAACGAGTTATTCATTAAACCATATCTGAAGGGGAATGTCAGAACGAGTCATACATTAGACCATATCGGATGAATAATGCCAGAACGAGTCATACATTAGACCATATCTGACTGAAGATACCGGAACGGGTCACACATTGGACCATATCTGATAGGGAATACCGGAACGGGTCGCACGTTAGACCATATCTGATAGAGAATGCTTGCTTGTTAGAGTCGATGAGTTATTTGACGAAGTTTTGGAATGTAAAAGGGCTTGTCAGAATGAATCTCCCGCTCGATTATATCTGAGAGGAATGATTGTCGAGGCGGAACCTGAAAACAAAGTTAGAAATATGCGATGTCATGAATGCAAATGAAATGTTTTTCAAGGATCTTTAAGGAATTTAGTCAGCAACATTGGAAAGTGATTTGGTCGCATATTTGTTTGAAGAATTCTGACTCTTGTCTTTGAACATCCTTCTTTGAGAATCAAGCTCACCATATCGAGTGGATCATCGCCTCTGATTCAGGATACTTCTGTTATTGGAAGGTATGTGGCCAAAGGAAAATAAATCCTCTTGCCCCTTGCTAGGTATCGAGTCTTTGGATAGGAAAGTATGCGGCCGGAGGAAAGTAAATCCTCTTGCCCCTTGATTAGGAAATTCGTCCTTGATAAGAGCACTTAAAATTGTGCGCCCTAAATTCCTAAGATCCTTAAAAGGGTTAGTTAAATCATGTTATGCTCATGGTGTCATGATGTCATGCAGATGCAATGCATTAAGTAAAGCATAAGGTCAAATTGTCCTACAGGCAAATCCTGCAAGAAAGTAGAAAGTTAAAGCGTAAGGCAATGAGGACGAAATGTCCTACAAGCAATCCTGCAAGGAAATAGAAAGTTAGAGCATAAGGTAATGAGAACGAAATGTCCTACAAGCAATCCTGCAAGGAAATAGAAAGTTAGAGCATAAGGTAATGAGAACGAAATGTCCTACAAGCAATCCTGCAAGGAAATAGAAAGTTAGATAACAAACAGGTCACACAAGAGTCCTTAGGTTTAAAGGCTTGCATGAAGTTGGTAGGTAAGTACCCCCCACTGAAGTTAAGTTGGTTCAACCTGTCCTATATAAAGATCGGGTTCTAGGGAGCTCATATCATTGACCTTTCTCGAAGGCGCTTATCTCAGTTCGACAATCGAATCACCAACCAAGAAGGTCCTGAAAGTCCAGTCCATATGAGTGTAGCTTCGAGTATCAACCAACTCCGGTCGGAACCAAAGCCAGCTATCTCGCTACTTGCTAATAGGCCAAAGTCAAGTTCAACTAGGGTTCTAGGGCAAATTAGTGCTTAATGACACCACGCAGCAGCCAAGTGTTTCCTCAAGTCGGATCCCAAGGAACACCAGGACAAACAAATGTGTCACACTAACGATGGCCACCATACCAACCACATCAGTATACGCTGTGCAGTCTCCTTGGTCTCATGCCATTTACCTAAGGTTCTCAGATCCGGGTTAGGATCTTTCACACAAGTAAATACCCAAAACAGCCTTTGAAATATAAAGCAAACAAATCAAACAATTAAAGTGGTCCTAAACTTTAAGGTAACCCCTCTTTTATTCGAAAGCATCCCCAGCAGAGTCGCCAGTTCTGTAATACGGTGAACTGACTTTTTATCGATCGAAATGTCGCGGTAAGCAAGAGTCGCCACCGACTTTTATTTTATCCAAACAAATTCGGAAAGGCAAAAAGAAACAGAAAAAAAACCTTTTTAAAGAAATCTAAGTTCGGGGGGTAATTTATGCAAAGGGAAGGTGTAAGGCACCCTTTGCATCCATGGTTTTTCCATGGGCTCTTAATTGCTTTGCTTGCTCGTTTGTTTTTTTTTTAAAAAGGTAGATGAAAGAAAAAAGTGGACTTTAGCTCGTAAATGAGCGTAGCCAGTTTTCGAAGAATTGTGAGAAAGAATATTAAAGATGAGCATTGCAAGGCAATTAGGGGCAATTACCTTAAACTCAGATGATAGGTCTCTTTTTAGCCTTTCAGAATGAAAGGGTCTATCCTTGCCATAAGAGGGCAGGAAGCCTTTCGTTTGGAGGTTGAAGGGTCATCGAAGCATCCTTTGCCATAAGACTGTCCCATGCCATAGAAGGGCAGGTAGTCTAAGGCAAGGATCAGAATAAGCCATTTCGTAGGAAGCCAGAAGATACCTCAGCCTTTTTCCGTAGGCAACTTCCGAGGGTCGAGGTCATATTGTGTATCGAAGGCAGCATCATTTAGGGTCGTGACCTTTTTATCGAGGCAACAGGCTGAGGTATCCTCGTATTCGAGGGACATGGCTTATTCTGCAAAAAAAACGAAGGCAACAGGCAACAGGCAACAGGCAACAGAGAGGTTACCCCAAAAGGGTGTGTGTGTGCAACAATCACGTGGTTAATTGAGATATTTATCTTTTAATTAGTTATTCTAATTCAGTTTGAGGCTTGCACTCCCTAAGATTACTAACCACGCAGTTATAAAGTAATAAAGGGGAAGGGGACAATGAAACCAGCGGATCCCTTATCAGGGTTTGACACAAGTAATAATAATAAAAAGCATAAATAAAATGAGATTTAGGGTTACCAACAACGTAGCTTTGGCAATTGATAAACCCTGAAAAGAAAAGAGACAAGACAGAAAACATATAGTGAGTGCATTATCAAATTCGAGGGCAAACCTCATTAACTACAAAAGAAAATAGGATAATAAATTAAAAATAGAATAGGGAGAAGGTACTTAGCTTGGCATTTGCCTGACAGGGTTGAGGGCAAGGGTTTGCCAGAAGCATCGACTCTGACCATTAGGAATGAGCAAAGAAACAAATAAGGCGTGAGTGTATAGGCAGTTCATTGATATTTAATTTTATCCCTAATTTATTAAGGAAACAAAATAAAATGAAAAAAGAACGATTATTTGAATTAGATGCGAGATAATACTTAGCTTTTGAATTTGATTTGATATGGTTGCTAAGGTGCCTTTAGGGTTGATCCTGAAAAAGGCAAGGCAGAAGGGAGGGTGAACGCAAAGCGAACCCTAAAATAAAATAACATAACTAAAAATTCAAATTGAATTTAGAAATAAATTACTTAACTTTGGGGTTTGTCGAAGGCGCGCACTCGGGGCGAATCATGTTGCTAACCCTGATCATGCACAAAAGAAAATAAAAATCAGTGTATGGCATGATCTCGTAAAAATTGATTAGGGTACGAATTGAAATAAAAAAAACCACGAATGATTTAATTAATTATTGGTCTTGCGACCTAATTATTTAAATCGGGATCAAAAAATTAGATCGGAAGCAAAATAATTTCTTTATGAGTTAAATAATATATGTGTGAATTTTTAATTTAAATAGAATTACTACAATTCAAATAAATAAATAGCATTTTAATAAAACAAACCAATTTAAATAATTAAATAAAAGGAAGGGAATAAATTATAAAAAATATGAATGGATAAGTATATATAAAAAAAATTAGGTTTATGAAATATATGTATAATTTTTTTTAAAAGATAAAAATAAGAAGAAAAGAAGAAAAAAACAATAATATATATATATGTTAAAACGTGGCTGTGTAAAAAAACAAAAAAAAAATTGGGAACTTAACTTTTTGATCCGGTACGGCGCGCGCTTGAAGTCTACGGTGCGACCTCGCTTCAGGATGCGTTGGATCATCTGGGAGAGCGAACGAATGGCCCAGATGCTGAGGGAACACCATAACACGTGTTTCATAACGCGTGCGATCCACCTGTACCAGCTTCCCAAAACACGCGCGCGAAATTTGAATCTGCCCAATCAGACTGCGCCACGCAGTCATCTTCTCCAAGAGCAACCTGCAACTAATCCTTTTACAGCGCTTTTTTGCTCGAAGCGCTATAAAAAACCTGCATCTCAAAACTAAAAATAGCGAATAGGGCTAAAACGCAACGGAAATTTGGCGGGCCTCCATCAATGTGATCGTATGATCCTTGCGAACCTGGCTATGGCATTAGTTTAACCTAATTTTGCTTGTATAAAAAAAACCTAAATTGAAACCAAAACCCTAATAATGGCATATCGCTCCAAACGGCACGATAACACGTATAAACCTCCAGAATCGATCATTACACCATAATAAACACAAATATATGGATTAAAATTAATGATGATGCGTGAATTTGCAGAATCGATTCAATTTAAGTTTTGGTTAAAAGTGACTTACAGTGCTCGATTCTGGAAGATTTGTGACTCGAAAGTGATTGAGGATCGTTCAGTGTTCTTCAGGGATCCTATTGGAAGCAATAAAAGTCCTTGAATTGGCCTGTAATGTAGAATTGATACTTGAGGTTTTTTTGGAGAATTTTTGATTCGGATTATGAGTTTTGTGGCTGCAAACTTCGTGTCCTTAGGATCTGAATAGCTTGTGTATATATACTAGAGTGATTAGGGCAAGAAAAACTGATCAAATCTTCTTTGAATCTTGTATTTGCATATTAAGAAAATTTGATTGAAATCTCTTATGGAAACTTTCTTAATTTGCTCAATTTCAATCTATTCTCTCCAAATATCATTTGCACGAATTTGTAATGATTATATGATATATTTGATGATCAAAATAGATCCAAATCATACTTTTTATGAAATATTTGATTTTCTTCTAATTTATATGATTTTAATTCTTTTTAATTAGAATAAAAAATCAAAATAAATCAAATTAATCACATAATTTCGTGGCAAAGGGATTTTGGGCTCTTGAATACTTGGGGACCAGGGTTGAAGCAAAATTTCTTAGGCCCATTTGCAAAAATACTTGAATTCCTTCACATTTTCCCCTCCAAAATAGTCCAACTTTGACAAGGCCTATCTCTCTCAATTTTTGAGGTATGGAAGTGTTCTAAGACATTTTAGAAACCTTGGAGAGTCCTCTAACCAGTGTCTTTGGTCTCATATCAAAATTATTCTCCATTTTCATTTTATGTCCTTTTGAAAAAAATGTCTTTTTGTTGACTTTTAAAAAGGACCTATAATGTATGAAGCCATATCTCATTGACCTATGAGCTCTGATTCTTGGACCATTGGATAGAGGAATGAATTCTCTTCAAAATGAGCTTCGGTGGGAATTTTTCTGATGAAGTATGAATATTTGGTGAATTTTCAAAGTTTGGTTGACTTTTTTAGTTCATGCCCAAAATAGTAACTCTTGACTTTTGACTTCTCTGATCTTTCCTTGCATCATCATGATCAACCCTTGATCAAATGATGATTTTAGGGTTATGAGGATGTTTTTGACCAAATATCTTGAACTTTGACTGTATTTTGACTTGAAATGACTGTTTTGCCCTTGAGAGTCGACTGTTGACCTAATCAAGATTTGAGGGACTAAATTTGTTCTGTTTGACTTGAAACTTTATATGGAGATGATTTGGGATGTTGGTGACCCTATGGAACCACCTTGAACCATTGATTCAATGATTTTCCATCGAATTAATCAAACCCTAGTTCAGAGCTTTTGTATAGGAGAGTGTGTTTTGGAACTTTGTGTTTTGATTTGATTTTGTTTGTGGAAAATGACCTGGGCAAATTTTGGGGTATGACAGTCATACCCTAATTTTGACCCCGCTGAGATGTCATACTTTCAGGATTTTCATCAAAAATCAAAACAGATGCTCAGAACAGTCACTTGTTCATCTGGTACTTAATCGAGGGTGTTCAGAAACAAAAGAGCTCAGGCAAAGGATCAGTCAATAAAAGGGGTGGTCTCTAACACAAACATAGGATTCAAAAAAAAACTTCATTCTATTCACCTATGATTGATAAGACACCCATCACCTGAACTCAAGTTTGCTTACTTCACCAGTATAGGGTTTTGAGCCCCATCAAGGACTAAAATCAGGGATCACATTAGGGAAACCTTAGAAAACTCCAGGGCATCACTCAAAGGCATAAATCATCCTCAAATAGCTCATATGACAATATCCATAAGGCATTACACTTCAATTCAAAGTCTACAGTCACCAATTTCACCTGGTCGACATTTAGGGTTTTTACCCTAATTCACCTAGACAGTTGACTTTTAATCAAGGGATGGATCTAAAACTCAAAGCATGGCTCAATATCCTCCAATAACTCAATATGATCCATTCATATCATTCATTTGATGGGGATAGCTTAATTCACTTGGAATCTCCAGAAGCGCGATTCACCTGAAAAAGTCAACTATACAAGATCACCATTGACTTTTTGGAAATTTTGGTCAACCATCACTTTTGAAGTTTTTAATCATCAATATATGATATTTGAAGTCATTTGATCAAAGAAAATCAAGAAAATCAATCAAGAATCAAAAAGTCAAAGTTTGACTTTTCATACTTAGAAAATTTTCTAAGTGTTTTCAAGTGATTTTTACCAAACTTTGGAAGGGAATATCTCAAAATTTCACCTACAAACTGAAAAAAACTTCCAACATGAAAGTTGTAGATTTTGATCCAATGAACAACTTTGTCACATATAATTTTTTGGCTAAATATCAACCGTTGAAGAGATATGGAGCTTCAAAGTGACTGCCTTCACAAAACTAGCAAGAAAACCCTAGTTTTCTTCAAACTTCATGGGACTTTTTCACTAATTTCCCTAAGGATTTTGGGCAAACATCAAACTAATAAATTGAATTACATATCAAGGGCTTTTCAAATTGTATTCAACCATCTTCAAATTCATTATGAGCTAAGAGATATGGTTGATCAAAGTTAGGGCATTTGAAGTGAAATTATGGGTCATGACCAAATTTGAACTTTGCAAACTTTGTACCAATGCCTATACCAATTGATGCATTCTTGTACATGATATATCAGAAGAGATTTAGAGAAATTAAATACATTATTGCATCATTTTTGGCCAAGTTGCAAGAATTCAATGCCATGTGATTAAGTAATCATTACAAATTTGGAATCTTGATGAATCACCAAAGAATCTTCTCCTATGCCAATTAGAGTTCACTTCTGCAACAGAATTATCCCCTAAGATCACACAAAATCGATGGCTAGGGGATTGATCAAGTGGAATCAAATTTGCCATCATTGCATTTTGAAGATTCCTAGAATTCCTTCATAGCCAAGAAAGCCAAACTCACTACACTAAGCAAGCTTACTATCTCCAATTGCTCTACATCATTTGCCTATAAATACAAGTGAATTCCTTAGGATTAAACACACCAAAGCAACATAATTCTTTCTTTCTCTCTTCTTTCTTCATACTTAAGTTTTTCAAAGGTTCTTTGGCAAGAAGACTTGGATTCTTCAAACCAAAGCTCTTCCTTTGAAAGTAAGTATTCAAACACATCAGGGGAGGCATTTAGAGGTGATCCAAACCTCTGGAACACTTCTGTACGTGGAGAATAATCATCTTCACCCTCACTTGGAGCTGTTGCAGTTGGGGTCGAGCAAGGGGTTCTGGGCAGTTTCAATCCAAGCTAAGCATCTCAACACCTTCCAGGAGGATCACTGAAGCTATCTGGATCATTGCAACAACTCTGTAACACACTTTGATCAGAGCCAGATCTCCATTTTTGAGGTTTTCAAAAGTTTCAAAATTCACGCATGATAAATTAAAAATGAAGTTACCAGTTGGTTTCTGCACCTTTAAGGATCATTAACCCTCAATCAATTGCATCAAATCATGCATATATAGTATTTCATGTTTAAATTCAGTTTTAGGGTTCTTCTTGTTCATGCGTGTGAATTTTGAAATACATTAAAAATAAATAAAATTAAAGGATACCATCATGATCCTCGTTCAAAAACGAGCAAAATCCATGTTTACATCTTTAAGTTTGGTTGAGAAACGAAGGAGATAGCAAATTCAAAAATTGAAGCTTGAGGTTGAAGATGAAGATGGTGGCGCCAGTTTTTGAATTTCCCATAAACGAGTTTATTTTATTTTGAATGATAGGGGTGTCACTTACGAATTCATCGTAGTGTCCCAGTGGTTACAGCGCGCGTCCAAACTCTTGCCATGCCTTAGGTCTGGGGTTCGATCCCCCCCTCAGACCTTTTGTTTTTTATTTTTCATTTTAACGCGTGTGTTTCACATATAACCAAATGGAGCCTCTCTTTAGTCACACTGAGCGTGTAGCACAGTTGGCTTTGTTTTGTGGGGTATCCATGGAAGCGTGGGTTCAAGCCTTGGTGGAGACAAATCCAAATTTTTATCACTTTTCTCACTTATTTTTCTTTGCAACTTTAACCAACTTATTCACCCTTTAAATTAGATCATTTTCACTTCATTTTTCACACACTTATCAATTGATATGTATATTTTATGAATAAACAAAAAATCACAAAAATATTATTTATTTCATGTATTTTTATTAGGTTAAAAAATGGTGTGTTTTAAGTATTTTAAAAATATATTTTAATACATGTTTTCATTGAAATTTCAAAATCTAATACCTCATAAATATTTTCCTGATAAAAATCCTAATCATTTAGGTCTTAATTAGGTATAGATATTATCTTTACTCTAATTAAGTTGACTTTTTTTTGTCAAAATTCAAACTATTTTTCAAACTTCAAAGTAAACAGACGATCGAGGTTTTCAAACAACAGAACCTCGCATCTTCTCAACTGTTTCTCATAAACAGTAAATCATTTTTCAAGTGGGCCTCTAATAGAGTGTAAGTCCCAACACCTTTTTCTTTTCATAGTTTGTTTTTAAAAACTGTATTTACAAAATCCTCTTTCTGTTTTCAAAACATTCTTCTGGTATTTGAAGGGCATTATTCCCGGTGAAACTCTTCAGATACCTATGTGACCTATGTCCATCTTCACTTCTTCTGTTTATCATAAATATTCAACTGTTATCAAAAATTACTGGTAAGGCTTTGTACATACATCTTCAAAGGCCTCCATTCCATCCAGGTTAGGCTTTATAGCTTTCAATTTACAGTCTTTATTTAAATTAGTGTCTTTATTTAAATTACTGTCAAATATAGAACTGTTTATATATTGTTTAGAACTACGTTTGAGTGTAAACCTTAGGACAATTAAACTATATATATATTATAGGACTATGGCCTAGGATTGAGAATGTCTTCCCGGTGAAGGCTCTTTCCTAATTAGAGATCTGTAGTTCAAACCCTCAAGATGAATTATTCCCGGTGAAACATCTTGAAAAAAGCCTTAGAACAAAAATAGGATACATCCACCCAAAGAGGAATTATTCCCGGTGAAACCTCTTACCCATTTGCTTAAAGCCAAAATAAGTTCAAAACTACATAGCTTTCTCGTGTGCTATAACAAGGACCCTCGATGACCCTCGATTAGCCTCCTCTTGGGCATTGTACAAGGACCCACAGGCTTCTTAAAAGCATTCCCAGCTTCCTCTTGAGCTTGTATACAAGGACCCATCAGGTTTCTTATAAACATAGGAACAAGTCTTTAGTCACCTTTTAGCCTATCCTGGTGAGTTTCTTCCACTTTAAACCAGACTTTAAACAAGCTAAGAATGTCTCAATTTCATATTGAGCACACATTTTGGAATGAGAGACATGGACAGTCTATGTCACCCTTATCTTCATCAATCTTCCTTAGCAGAGTCTAGGATCCATATTTGCTTATCCTCAGCTAGAGTCAGCCTTAATCTTGGGCTTTAAACAAGAAGTCTCAATTAGATAATCTTTCTGCCATAAACAAAATCCTTGGAAAGGGTTAGCCTCCACACGTTCCTTCATTTTAACAAAAACCCCTGGAAAGGGTTAGCCTCCAAAATCACTCCTTTAAATCCAAAATCCCTGGAAAGGGTTAGCTTCCAAAGATTAGTCTTTCAATAGATAATTTCACCAGCTAAGTCAAAATCCCTGGAAAGGGTTAGCTTCCAAAAATCAGTCTTTTAATAAATAAATCTTCCAGTAGAGTAGAACTCCCCAAAAGAGTCAGCCTCAACCTTGGGCTTCATACAAGGCATGAAATAATAACTTCCCCAGTTAAGAGTCAGCCACAACCTTGGGCTTTGTACAAGGCAGATAATAGAGTCTCCCCAGTGAGTCCTTCACCATCAAGTAGCCACAACCTTGGGCTTTGTACAAGGCAGATAAACCACATTTCCTGTGTCAAAGATTCCTAACCTCCTGGATCTTTTCCCCATAGAGTCATCCATACCCAGTTTCTTTAAGAGTCAGCCACAACCTTGGGCTTTGTACAAGGCAGAAAATAATGTTTTCCCTAGCCAGAGTAGCCACAACCTTGGGCTTCATACAAGGCACAAAATAGAGTCTCCCTAAGCAGAGTCAGCCTCAATTCTGGGCTTTGTACAGAACACTAAATAAAATCCATCAAATAAACACTCTCCAATTAGAGTCAGCCTCAATTCTGGGCTTTGTACAGAACACAAATTCCCTATAGTTAATCCCCAGTAAATTTATCTCCCAGAGTCAATAAAATCAATCAATCAAAAAGCCTTAAGCTTGGGCCTCATACAAGCCAGCTAAAAATCAAATCTTTCAAACAATAGATAGACATAGCTTATCTCTATAAAGAGATCTTTCTCCTATCTCACCACATACATACAAACAAACATTTCAATTTCAACTTTAACTTCAAACATTCTCCCATTTAGGACTCTGAAAGGCATGCTCTGAGGCAAACAAACCCAGACTTGTACACTTTCCCTAATTTGGATGAGAATCCTTCTTTCATTTAAGAGAACGCGACTGGCATACTTGCAAACATACAAGTAAGGTCCCTATCTTAATGAAATGAATTCAGCTTTTCTGTCACTTTAAAATGTTTGTGGTGGAATAGTAGAAATACCTCTCTGTAAAGATAATTTCATGTCTCTTTACTGTAAACAAAGATTTAATTCAAAGCTTCAACCTTGAGCTTCAAGCAAGGCACCAAAAAAATATTTAATTTCCCTAACTAGTTCCCCGAACTACATTAAGCTCTGACTTCCATTAGGGATATGTAGGCATGAGGTTCACAAGGAATCTCAGCGAGCTAATAAAATACCAAAAATAGTCTGTCTGTCTTTCTTTTAAATCAATTCAATTCTCTCTCCTAACACAAAGGAGAAACTTTCCCAATAATAAGCAACAAACACAATCACATTGACACAGAGAAGGTTCCCGTAGAGTACTACGGATATGTAGGGTGCTTAAACTCTTCCCTATGTATAACCGACCCCCCGGACTCCAGAATTTCTAGTCTAGGTGAATCCCCACACTTAGCAAACTCTTAGGGTTTATTTGAGATCTTTTTCCCCTTTTCCTACTCGTAGAATAATTAAAAAGTTCGTGTGATATCGTAGGAAGAACTGAAATAAAATTCATCCCGCCACGGGCGCTTCCTCCTTCCAAATTTTGCGTGAAGGGTCTAGCGTGCCGTCCTCCCAAGTGAAACAGGGAGGTAAAGAAAACGGCACCACAACCAGCCTCCTCCTGAGTCAGATCCACGGCTTCAACCCTTTGCCTTTTATGACGGACCAAAGCGTCCGGATCCGGTTGCTAACGAAGGGGAGAAGGATGAACCACTGTAGGCCTCAATGATTCCCCTTGATCGGATTCCCGAAGAGGAGATCCAACAGCCACAGGAGAAGATGAAGAAGTGCCCGAACCAGTCGCCGGGGAACTCTGCACAGCAGCCAACCGGGGACAAGCATTCTTTTTGACAACCGCTTTAGCTTTGCTCACCTGTTTGAGAATCCTATAATGGCGTGCCCGATCCATTGATTATGAAAAAAGGAAACAAACGCGCAAGAGTCAAAGAGGGATTCAGAAACAAAGCAAAAAAGAAAAACAAAAGGAAAAGGGGGAAGATACCCAGATAAGCCACTGCAGCCTCATCAGTCTCATTGGTCAACAGGTCCTTTATACTAATAACACCCGGCTCCCTAATGGGATCCCCGTTATCATTGAACACAGGCCTCCCTGATCGATCCAGCTTCGCGACCAATGGGAAACCTGATCGGTAAAATAGCAAGTGTACTATTTTGCCTCTGTAGTAATAATAGGGAAATTCCCCGAATGTCGATCTCAAGGACTGCGTAGTAATATTGAGTTCAAATTGTAGTTCAATTAAACAAAAACTAATGTTGGTGTTTTGTTTGCAAATTGTCACTAAACAATAATTTAAATAAGCAGAAAAGTAAATTGGCTTTTTGACAAATATGAGTATTATGCTAGGGGTATAATGTGTGATTGTTCCTATAATAACCTTGGATTTAGATCTCTTCAACAAGTTCATAACCTTTAATTACCGCCCTTTAGATTATTTTCCCCTAAGTCCTTAGTGGGAAAACCTTTGAACATTCATCCTAACTCCTAAGTCCTTAGAGAATTATGATGAAATCAAGCCTTTATGTTATCAAGAGTTAACCGGTAACTATAGGGTATCCCTAGTCCTAGGTGATATCTACTATAGTCTAATCGTACAAAAACCTTAACAACCGCTGTCCAGCTGGTTGTTAACCGTAAATCAATCTTGTTGGTCCGACAAAGAAAGCATAAAAACCTTGTACAATTAAATTAAATAAGAAAACAAATCTATTGAGGAACTCAGGAATTCAAAATCATTACAGAATCAAAGCAGGGACACCCCCTAGCATTAGGGTTTAGTTACTCATATTGTTCAAAGAAAACAAAATATAAAATAGATACATTACAAGAATTGAGATGAAAGTTGATCTTCAATCGCTTCCGTTCATGAAAACCTTATTCTCTCCCAAACCCTTGTTTTCTCCAATCTTCAATCGTGTCTTCTCCTGGCCAAAAAGTCCCCTTTTTCATCATTAAAACTCTTCTATATAGTGCATACTCACTTAGGTTGGTTGGAAGTACCCAAAATGCCCCCACAGCTTAACCCATGGAAAAAATATGAAAAAATCATAAAATCAGCGTCACATGCTGACACGTGCCGTGTCAGACAACACGGGCACCCGTGTCAGACTTCTGTCATCTTAAAACTTGATTTTTTTCTCCCAGGCCTCCTGACACGGGTGCCCGTGTCAGGTAACACGGCCCGTGTCAGACCATAACTTCAGAATTTGGCTTTGACTTCAACATCAAAGTTGTAGCCCTTTTCGTTAGCGAAATTTTGCCACCGGAACCGTGTCATTCGGAGTTACGAAGCTCTAGTTATGATCAAAATACTACACGCCTGTCACGATGAAAACCATGCTGAAAATTTCCAGATCTCACACTTGCTAACACGGGCCGTATCAGCCCCCTGACTTTCATCTCTGTTGAATTTTCGTGGCCACACTTCATCCTAACACGGCCTATTTCAGGTGACACAAGTGGTCATGTCAAGCTTCATGTAGCATGATTTTTCACTTCCTTCGAAACTCCCTTTTTTGTACTTTTTCGCATAGATTTGTCTCGATTTATTCCTTTGAGCCTGCAAACAGTAAAATACACAACCAAAGCATAAAATGTAGAAGAATGAAGTAAAACACTTGACAATATAAAGCAAAGACGACTAAAATCAACGGTAAATAAACGTGTAAAAACCACTGATCAAACTCCCCCAAACTTAAACTGTTGCTTGACCTGAAGCGACAATTACAAGAGAAAAATGACCTTCCAGGCACACCGGTGTTCATACGTGAGATATCTGTTTGTATTGATCAAGAAACAGTTGGTCCGGTATTCACATGACGCGACGAGTTTCTGCTAGAACATTAAACCTTAAGCTCCCCTTTCGGATACCTCTCCAACTATGCTTTGCACTTAAGTCTCTTTCCGATTTTCCTCCTCTTTCATTCGGACAATCACATTAAGGCACTGCATTTCTTATAATGATCATCACATGCATGAGACAAATCAAGGCTTTTTATTTTCTTTTTCTGGCACCAAACAAGCAACATTTGCTACTTTTAATTACCGATGAAATTTTCAAACTTTGCAGTTATATATTGTCCTTTTTGGACGACGTTTGGGGATCAACCTCCTTTAGGCTGAATAACCGAGTGAGGGTTACCCAACTTAGCGAGCCGGTTGCCTTTTACCGCCTTTTCATCATCTGGTGCCAACTTTATCAATTTTTTTTCTCAACCAGTCATCATGCATGTGAATCTGAATTATGCCAGACTGTATCAATAAACTACTCGAGGAGTACTTCTCAGGAGACAAGTACTATGGTGCAAATCTCCACGTTAGACTCGTATTTCTTTTAGGGAACCAAGGGTGTTTAAACAAACCTCTTCTTGTCACATTATTCCGAACTTCCTGTCCTCAAACAATCCTCCCTTCATCTCTATATACTATTCCCGATCGCTCTTTAAGATCAAAACTCTTCAACAAAAATTAAAATTTCGGTCAAAATTTGGGAAGAAATCAATGTTTAGTTTTACACATCATAACAAAAACATAAAAAGAAAAATGCAAGAGTAAATCCTCCCCCAAACTTGAACTAAACATTGGCCCCAATGTTTCAGAACAAGCCCGAGAGGGGTGACTCACAGAGGGTAGTGTAACTCTAACTGCAGCTTCCTAGCATTCACCAGAAAGTCCCCCTTTTTATTTCCTGAAAATAACAAAAACAAACAAAAAAATTAATTATTAAAACCGTGGGTTGCCTCCCACGAAGCGCTTCGTTTAACGTCGCATGGCTCGACGATCCATTCCTCTTGTTAGGGTGGCATATATGACACAAAGAACACATCATCTTTTTTCTTTCTTTTGTTTGGTAGCAATCCCATGAACTTAAAGTACCGATGATGTTGCTCCCAAATCCTTTTCAGCTTGATTTTATTGAACAAGGCATAAATGTCTTCCAATACTTTGTCAATTTCTTGTCTTTCATCTGCCTTGTTGTAAAAATAGTTTTTGGGGATACTCTTTTGTTGAAAATTTTCTTGTTGGATGTCCACATCTTCACAAATTGTTAAATTTGTGGTTTTATCCAAAACTCGATCATCTTCAAGTTTCCTTATTTCTTCTTCCCCATATTTCTTTTTTACCTCAAATTCTTGTATTCTTACTGCATCCTCTTCATCTGATGTTAAGCATTTTTCTTCTGGTTCCACATACTCTTCTTCCAACTGTAACTTTCTCCAAATAAACCTATCTGGATAAAAGTTAGCTTCCTTACATTCATTCATAAGGATTCTTGCCTCCCTCTTATATGCTTTGAAAATTTTAGTCGCCTCTTCCAAGGTGACTCCTGAATCAGGCGACCAACATGCAGGAGATACAGGTGGCAATGTATCAAAACAATACATAGCTACAAAACTCAGACAATTTGTTAGTAGCAAAGTATAGAAGAATTCATGAAGCAAAAATAATCAACCTTTTTTTTTTCTTTTCTTTTTTATAATAAAATCAAATTCAAATAAACAAAAACTTAAAACAAAATTTTAGCTGACGAGCAACAAAATTTCAATTGAACTAAAATTAAAACTCTATATTTTGGCAGTCCCCGGCAACGGCGCCAAAAACTTGATCGGTAAAATAGCAAGTGTACTATTTTGCCTCTGTAGTAATAATAGGGAAATTCCCCGAATGTCGATCTCAAGGACTGCGTAGTAATATTGAGTTCAAATTGTAGTTCAATTAAACAAAAACTAATGTTGGCGTTTTGTTTGCAAATTGTCACTAAACAATAATTAAAATAAGCAGAAAAGTAAATTGGCTTTTTGACAAATATGAGTATTATGCTAGGGGTATAGTGTGTGATTGTTCCTATAATAACCTTGGATTTAGATCTCTTCAACAAGTTCATAACCTTTAATTACCGCCCTTTAGATTATTTTCCCCTAAGTCCTTAGTGGGAAAACCTTTGAACATTCATCCTAACTCCTAAGTTCTTAGAGAATTATGATGAAATCAAGCCTTTATGTTATCAATAGTTAACCAGTAACTATAGGG
Source organism: Vicia villosa (assembly GCF_029867415.1). Taxonomy (NCBI): domain Eukaryota; kingdom Viridiplantae; phylum Streptophyta; class Magnoliopsida; order Fabales; family Fabaceae; genus Vicia; species Vicia villosa. Next base: position 76,567,719 of record NC_081185.1, on the reverse strand, counting down.
TATCCCTAGTCCTAGGTGATATCTACTATAGTCTAATCGTACAAAAACCTTAACAACCGCTGTCCAGCTGGTTGTTAACCGTAAATCAATCTTGTTGGTCCGACAAAGAAAGCATAAAAACCTTGTGTTAGAACAAGATTTGTTCTTATCAATTATCTTAGTTTTGATGATAACAATAATATGAATTTTGCTTAAGATAATATGGTACTCTAATCCAATGCAATTTCCCTTTCAGGAAATATATAAAGAGTACGCATAATTCAGCGCTCAGAAGTTGTGTCTCAAATGGTTCAGCATGCAACATCAGAACATGGTCTGGCAAGACATCAGAAGATGGTCGAAGCAGAATCAGAACATGGGTCTATGGAAGCATCAGAAGAACATGAGATCAGAAGCACTGAAGATCAGAAGATGGTATCACGCAACAGAAGCACTTCAAGGTCAGAAGATCAGAAGATGCTATGCACCAAGCTGTTTGACTCTGATGATATTCAAACGTCGTATTCACAAACATCAGATCAGAAGGAAGTACACGTGGCAGACTACGCTGACTGACAAAAGGAACGTTAAAGCTACTAAAGGCAACGTCAGTAGACACAGCGTGAACAAGGCTCGAGGTAGTTGACAAAAGCGTATAACATTAAATGCGATGCTGTACGGAACACGCAAAGCATTAAATGCATTCAACGGTCATCTTCTCAACGCCTATAAATATGAAGTTCTGATGAGAAGCAAGGTTAACGATCCTGAAAAAAGACAATTCAAATTAACTTGCTGAAACGCTGTTCAAATCAAAACTCAGAATCTTCATCTTCATCAAAGCTCACTACATTGCTGTTGTAATATATATTAGTGAGATTAAGCTTAAACGTTAAGAGAAATATCACAGTTGTGATTATCGCTTTTAAGAAGCATTTGTAAACTCTTGAATAGATTACATTAAGTTGTAAGGAACTAGAGTGATCGTGTTGATCAGTATACTCTAGGAAGTCTTGGCAGTTGGCTGAGCAGTTTGTAACTAGAGTGATCGTGTTGATCAGAATACTCTAGGGAAGTCTTAGGAGTGAACTAAGCCTAGAGTGATCGTGTTGATCAGTAGACTCTAGAAAAGTCTTAGAGGGTATCTAAGCAGTTGTTCCTGGAGTGATCAGTGTGTGATCAGAAGACTCTGGAAGACTTAGTTGCGGACTAAGTGGAAAACCATTGTAATCCGTGCGATTAGTGGATTAAATCCTCAGGTTGAGGTAAATCATCTCTGCGGGGGTGGACTGGAGTAGCTTCGTTAACAGCGAACCAGGATAAAAATAATTGTGCAATTTATTTTCATCGTCCAAGATTTAAAGTCACACTTATTCAATCCCCCCCTTTCTAAGTGTTTTTCTATCCTTCAATTGGCATCAGAGCGCCGGTTCTAAGGTGCAAGCACTTAACCGTGTTTAGAAAAGATTCAGGAAGAGAAAAACGCTTCAGTAAAAGATGGTTGATGAAAGTGAAAAGACTACACCTACACCTGCATCTACATCTGGCTCTGCTGAGCAATACAACGGTAACAATGGTTATACTAGACCGCCGGTATTTGATGGTGAAAACTTTGAATACTGGAAAGATAAACTGGAAAGTTACTTTCTGGGTCTAGATGGTGATCTATGGGATCTTCTGATGGATGGTTACAAACATCCAGTAAATGCAAATGGCGCAAAGCTGTCAAGACAAGAAATGAATGATGATCAAAAGAAGCTTTTCAGGAATCATCATAAATGCAGAACTGTTTTGCTGAATGCTATCTCTCATGCTGAGTATGAGAAGATATCTAACAGGGAAACGGCCTATGATATATATGAGTCCTTGAAAATGACTCATGAAGGAAATGCTCAAGTCAAGGAGACAAAAGCTCTTGCCTTAATCCAGAAGTATGAAGCCTTCAAGATGGAGGATGACGAAGACATTGAAAAGATGTTCTCGAGATTTCAAACTCTGACTGCTGGATTGAGAGTTCTTGACAAAGGATACACCAAGGCTGATCATGTAAAGAAGATCATCAGAAGCTTACCCAGAAGATGGGGTCCGATGGTGACTGCATTCAAGATTGCGAAGAATCTGAATGAAGTTTCTCTGGAAGAGCTTATCAGTGCCTTGAGAAGTCATGAAATAGAGCTGGACGCAAATGAGCCTCAAAAGAAAGGTAAGTCTATTGCATTAAAATCAAATATCAAGAAATGCACTAACGCTTTTCAGGCCAAAGAAGAAGATCCTGAAGAATCAGAATCTGAAGAAGAAGATGAACTGTCCCTGATCTCCAGAAGGCTAAATCAACTCTGGAAGACCAAGCAAAGGAAGTTCAGAGGCTTCAGAAGTTCAAGGAAATTTGAACGTGGAGAATCCTCTGATGAAAGAAGATTTGACAAAAAGAAGGTCATGTGCTATGAATGCAATGAGCCTGGACACTACAAGAATGAATGTCCAAATCTTCAGAAGGAAAGTCCCAAGAAAAAGTTTCATAAGAAGAAAGGTCTTATGGCAACCTGGGATGAGTCAGAAGATGATTCAGAAGATGAGCAGGCCAACTGTGCGCTGATGGCTACAGAAGATGACGGATCAGAATCTACATCAGAATCAGATTCTGAAGAGGTATTTTCTGAACTTACTAGAGATGAGTTAGTTTCCGGTCTAACTGAACTTCTGGAACTCAAGTCTCAGATTAGTCTCAAATACAAAAAGCTGAAAAAGCAATTTGAATTTGAAACAAAGAAGCTTGAGTTGGAGAATTCTGAATTAAAAGAAAAACTTTTAAAGCTATCCAATAATGTTGGATCTCCTTCTGATTCAGAAAAATCCACTCCCAGTCTAAACCATATTCTGAAAGAATATGATTTAAGTTTCAGGAAGTTCTTATCTAGAAGTATTGGCAGAAGTCAGCTAGCTTCTATGATATATGCCGTATCTGGAAACAAAAGAGTTGGCATTGGTTATGAGGGTGAAACCCCATACAAACTTGAACCTGTTAATGAAATGAAACTCACATACAAGCCATTGTATGATCAGTTCAAGTATGGCCACTCTCATGATATTAGGCACACTTCACATGCACAAAGTTTTCACATTACACACACTAAGAAGCATGTGACACAACCTAGGAAATATTATGAAACTCACATTAAGAATTATCATGCTGTTCCTCCTATTACTTACAATGTTAAATCCAAGTTCAATCAGAACTTGAGAAAATCTAACAAGAAAGGACCCAAGAAAATGTGGGTACCTAAGGATAAGATTATTCCTATTGCAGATATCCTTGGCTGCAAGAAGGACAAAGCACAACATGTCATGGTACCTGGACTCTGGATGCTCGCGACACATGACAGGAAGAAGGTCTATGTTCCAAGACCTGGTGCTTAAGTCTGGAGGAGAAGTCAAGTTCGGAGGAGATCAGAAGGGCAAGATAATTGGCTCTGGAACTATAAAGTCTGGTAACTCTCCTTCCATCTCTAATGTACTTCTTGTAGAAGAATTAACACATAACCTCTTATCTATCAGTCAATTAAGTGACAATGGTTATGATATAATCTTCAATCAAAAGTCTTGCAAGGCTGTAAATCAGAAGGATGGCTCAATCCTATTTACAGGCAAGAGGAAGAACAACATTTATAAGACAGATCTGCAAGATCTTATGAGTCAGAAGGTGACTTGTCTTATGTCTGTTTCTGAAGAGCAGTGGGTCTGGCACAGGAGATTAGGTCATGCTAGTTTGAGAAAGATCTCTCAGATTAACAAACTGAATCTTGTCAGAGGACTCCCTAATCTGAAATTCCAATCAGATGCTCTTTGTGAAGCATGTCAGAAGGGCAAGTTCTCCAAACCTGCATTCAAGTCTAAGAATGTTGTTTCTACCTCAAGGCCATTAGAACTCTTGCACATTGATCTGTTTGGCCCAGTCAAAACAGCATCTGTCAGAGGGAAGAAATATGGATTAGTCATCGTAGATGATTATAGTCGCTGGACGTGGGTAAAATTCTTGAAACACAAGGATGAGACTCATTCAGTGTTCTTTGATTTCTGCATTCAGATTCAATCTGAAAAAGAGTGTAAAATCATAAAGGTCAGAAGTGATCATGGTGGTGAATTTGAGAACAGATCCTTTGAAGAGTTCTTCAAAGAGAATGGTATTGCCCATGATTTCTCTTGTCCTAGAACTCCACAGCAAAATGGGGTTGTAGAACGAAAGAATAGGACTCTGCAAGAAATGGCCAGAACCATGATCAATGAAACCAATATGGCTAAGCATTTCTGGGCAGAAGCAATAAACACTGCATGCTATATTCAGAATAGAATCTCTATCAGACCTATTCTAAATAAGACTCCCTATGAATTGTGGAAGAATAGAAAGCCCAACATTTCATATTTCCATCCTTTTGGATGTGTATGCTTTATTCTGAACACTAAAGATCATCTTGGTAAGTTTGATTCCAAAGCTCAAAAATGTTTCCTTCTTGGATATTCTGAACGCTCAAAAGGCTACAGAGTATACAACACTGAAACATTGGTTGTAGAAGAATCAATCAATATCAGGTTTGATGATAAGCTTGGTTCTGAAAAACCAAAGCAGGTTGATAATTTTGCAGGTTATGATATTGACATATCAGAAGTTGTTGAGCCAAGAAGCAACGCATCAGAAGCAGAGCTTCTCAGAAGCAAAGAATCTGAAGATCAAGTATCAGCTTCTCTGGAGGATCTAAGTATTTCTGAAGAACCATCTGTCAGAAGATCATCCAGACTCATCTCTGGTCATTCAGAAGATGTCATTCTTGGAAAGAAGGATGATCCAATCAGAACAAGAGCATTCCTTAAGAACAATGCAGACTGTCAATTAGGTCTTGTATCTTTGATCGAGCCAACTTCTGTTGATCATGCTCTAGAAGATCCAGACTGGATAATTGCTATGCAAGAAGAACTAAATCAGTTTACAAGGAATGATGTTTGGGATCTTGTTCCTAGACCAGATGGATTCAATATAATTGGTACAAAATGGGTCTTCAGAAACAAGCTCAGTGAGAAAGGTGAAGTGGTAAGGAACAAAGCCAGACTGGTGGCTCAGGGTTATAGTCAGCAAGAAGGGATTGATTATACAGAAACCTTTGCACCAGTGGCCAGGTTAGAATCTATTCGCTTATTAATTTCTTTTGCCACTCAACATAACATCACTCTCTATCAGATGGATGTCAAGAGTGCCTTCTTAAATGGTTATATAGATGAAGAAGTTTATGTCCATCAACCTCCTGGTTTTGAAGACTCTATGTCTCCGAATCATGTGTTTAAACTAAAGAAATCATTATATGGATTGAAGCAAGCTCCCAGAGCTTGGTATGAACGCTTAAGTTCTTTCCTTCTGGATAATGGTTTCACTAGAGGAAAAGTGGACACTACTCTCTTTTGTAAAACCTTTAAAAAGGATATCTTAATTTGTCAAATATATGTTGATGATATTATTTTTGGAACATCTAATGCTACACTTGGAAAGGAGTTTGCTAAGTCTATGCAGGCTGAGTTTGAAATGAGCATGATGGGAGAACTCAAGTATTTCCTTGGAATACAAATAAATCAAACATCAGAAGGAACGTATGTTCACCAAACCAAGTATGTGAAGGAACTTCTGAAGAAGTTTAATCTTCTGGACTGCAAAGAAGCCAAAACTCCTATGCATCCAACATGCATCCTAGGTAAGGATGAGGTAAGTAAAAGGGTAGATCAGAAGTTATACAGAGGTATGATTGGATCTCTTCTATATCTGACTGCTTCTAGACCTGACATTCTGTTCAGTGTTTGTTTGTGTGCTAGATTCCAATCAGATCCTAGAGAATCTCATTTAACTGCTGTTAAGAGAATTCTAAGGTATCTGAAAGGTACTACTAATGTTGGTTTAGTTTACAGAAAATCTAAAGAATACAACTTAGTAGGATTCTGCGATGCTGATTATGCTGGAGACAGAATTGAAAGAAAAAGTACTTCAGGAAGTTGCCAATTTCTTGGAAGTCACTTAATCTCCTGGTACAGCAAGAAGCAAGCAACCATTGCTCTATCAACAACAGAAGCAGAATATGTCGCAGCTGCTGGTTGTAGTACACAGATGCTCTGGATGAAGAGTCAGTTAGAAGATTATCAGATATTTGAGAGTAACATTCCTATTTTCTGTGATAATACTTCTGCTATATGTTTATCTAAGAATCCTATTCTTCATTCAAAAGCTAAACATATTGAGATAAAACATCATTTCATAAGGGACTATGTTCAGAAGGGTGTTATTTCTTTAAACTTTGTGGATACAGACCATCAATGGGCTGATATCTTTACAAAACCCCTAGCTGAAGATAGGTTTAAGTTCATTCTGAAGAACATCAGTATGGATTTATGCCCAGAATGAGAAGATGAGAAGTTCTCATGTATGAGTATCTTCTGAAATGAATGTGGAACATTTTTTTTTAATCAGAAGTTCTGATTGAATTCTTTTAGAAATTATGATTCGGTTATTACTAACGTTTCATTGTCTAAGTTGATTCAGAACCTCTTTTAAAGCAAAACAGCTGTTACGTTTTATCTCGGGATGGTAAACCTGTCGTTACTATTCATGGATAAGCGCGCGTGCAGTTGAAGGGACGCCGACCATAGGTAACTGTGCTAGTCACCTCATTTGTCTTTATTATCTCTCCTCACGTCACGTAACATTAAATGCTAGTCATCATTCGTTTCATTTTATTTTTTTAAATACTCTTCAAAATGGTTTTTGGTTTCCTATCTCTTTGTTTTCCTCTTAAAAGTTTTTTTTCTTCTCTCTCTCTCTCTCGTTTTTCATTTCTTCTCTCAAAACCTAGCGTTCACCCTAAGCCTGTTGAAGCTCCATGACTCAAAGGCGACAGATCTCTGTGCATCTCGGGATGGCTCTTCTAATACCTCTCAAGTCAGACCCTTCTTTGATGTTGTTATCAACTTTCATCCAAAGACAGAAGACTTTCTTGAGCTATGGGAGGAGGTTAAGAATGATATTCTTGACTTCTATGTTGAGGGAAAGCCCCGTTTGCAACATTAGCTCTCTGTCTGTGAACTGTCCCTCACTTCCTCCTTGGTTCTGGGATCTCTCCTACAGTGGAGGTTTCAGTCTGGAAGACAAGAAGTCCTCCGGGATTCTTGATGGGTTGACACAGAGCGTGTCTAGCTAGGGTTCTTTTTTTAATTTTTGTAGTGATTTCCTCCTTGGAAATTCTTTTTTGTATTTGCTAGAAATGTTTTTCATCTTGTTAAACATAGGAACCTTTTGTAATATCTTTTGATTATCAATGAAAAGTTTCTTTGTGTTTTACATTCCAGTAAATGTTTTCTTTTTGTCGTTTTATGCATCTGAATCTTTTGAAATATTCTTTTTGATGTTATGACAAAAAGGGGGAGAAGATAAATGATAAATGATTTGATTAAATCTATCAGTTGCTGGGTAAAGGCTCCCACACATTCTCTAACAAGAACTGCAAGTTCTACATGGTTTAAGTGTTTTGCAGGTACACAGAAGTGAAGTGAATCTTCAGAAGCAAACACTAGAAGCAAAACCATAAGAAGCGTTATTCTGTAAAAGGAATAAGCTCTTGGAAACTGAAGCAAGCTGAGTGCTGTCAAGCTTCAGAGATCAGAAGCAAGAAAGAAGAATGAATCAGAAGCACTGATAATAGAATTTGAATATCATTGTCTATCCTGTTCTGACAAAATTCTATTTGCTCTGATACATATAATGTTATGGCTCTGATACATTATTTGCTCTGATACATTATATCAGCCTATATGGCTCTGATACATATAATGTGGTCAAACATACATTTTATGTTCTAACTCGTTCATGCTGACTTTTGTCGTTTAGTTTTTGTTCTGTAACATTTCAGGATGTAGAGATGCTCTGATGATGCTCTGGTACATTCAACAATGTTCTGATACAAATCTAGCATGAAGTGATGATTGGTAGACATTCAAAGTTCTGAAGCTATCCGAGGGAAGCAGAAATCAGAAGATGTGAATGTTCTAAAAGATCCAGAAAACTCAAGTTCTGAAGCTGTCCTGAATGGAAGCAGAAGTCAGAAGCTGTGAATGTTCTGAAGATCAAAGAAATTCAAGTTCTGAAGCTGTCCTAGATGGAAGCAGGAATCAGAAGCTGTGAGTGTTCTAAGGATCTAAAGAAATTCAAGTTCTGAAGCTGTCCAATGGAAGCAGAAGTCAGAAGCTATGAATTCTCTGAAGGCAGAAGCTTATATGATCGTCTCTACCGAAATAATCAGGGAAGTCTTTTATCAAAGTTCTTCGAGTATTTATTTCAGGGGGAGATTATTTATCTCAGGGGGAGATTGTTAATCTCAGGGGGAGACATATTCATATGCTTATGCTATAGCTGTGTAATTTGTCTTTTGCCGTCTACTCTTTCTGATCGCAAATTCATATCATTTATATATGTTTTTGTCATCATCAAAAAGGGGGAGATTGTTAGAACAAGATTTGTTCTTATCAATTATCTTAGTTTTGATGATAACAATAATATGAATTTTGCTTAAGATAATATGGTACTCTAATCCAATGCAATTTCCCTTTCAGGAAATATATAAAGAGTACGCATAATTCAGCGCTCAGAAGTTGTGTCTCAAATGGTTCAGCATGCAACATCAGAACATGGTCTGGCAAGACATCAGAAGATGGTCGAAGCAGAATCAGAACATGGGTCTATGGAAGCATCAGAAGAACATGAGATCAGAAGCACTGAAGATCAGAAGATGGTATCACGCAACAGAAGCACTTCAAGGTCAGAAGATCAGAAGATGCTATGCACCAAGCTGTTTGACTCTGATGATATTCAAACGTCGTATTCACAAACATCAGATCAGAAGGAAGTACACGTGGCAGACTACGCTGACTGACAAAAGGAACGTTAAAGCTACTAAAGGCAACGTCAGTAGACACAGCGTGAACAAGGCTCGAGGTAGTTGACAAAAGCGTATAACATTAAATGCGATGCTGTACGGAACACGCAAAGCATTAAATGCATTCAACGGTCATCTTCTCAACGCCTATAAATATGAAGTTCTGATGAGAAGCAAGGTTAACGATCCTGAAAAAAGACAATTCAAATTAACTTGCTGAAACGCTGTTCAAATCAAAACTCAGAATCTTCATCTTCATCAAAGCTCACTACATTGCTGTTGTAATATATATTAGTGAGATTAAGCTTAAACGTTAAGAGAAATATCACAGTTGTGATTATCGCTTTTAAGAAGCATTTGTAAACTCTTGAATAGATTACATTAAGTTGTAAGGAACTAGAGTGATCGTGTTGATCAGTATACTCTAGGAAGTCTTGGCAGTTGGCTGAGCAGTTTGTAACTAGAGTGATCGTGTTGATCAGAATACTCTAGGGAAGTCTTAGGAGTGAACTAAGCCTAGAGTGATCGTGTTGATCAGTAGACTCTAGAAAAGTCTTAGAGGGTATCTAAGCAGTTGTTCCTGGAGTGATCAGTGTGTGATCAGAAGACTCTGGAAGACTTAGTTGCGGACTAAGTGGAAAACCATTGTAATCCGTGCGATTAGTGGATTAAATCCTCAGGTTGAGGTAAATCATCTCTGCGGGGGTGGACTGGAGTAGCTTCGTTAACAGCGAACCAGGATAAAAATAATTGTGCAATTTATTTTCATCGTCCAAGATTTAAAGTCACACTTATTCAATCCCCCCCTTTCTAAGTGTTTTTCTATCCTTCACCTTGTACAATTAAATTAAATAAGAAAACAAATCTATTGATGAACTCGGGAATTCAAAATCATTACAGAATCAAAGCAGGGACACCCCCTAGCATTAGGGTTTAGTTACTCATATTGTTCAAAGAAAACAAAATATAAAATAGATACATTACAAGAATTGAGATGAAAGTTGATCTTCAATCGCTTCCGTTCATGAAAACCTTATTCTCTCCCAAACCCTTGTTTTCTCCAATCTTCAATCGTGTCTTCTCCTGGCCAAAAAGTCCCCTTTTTCATCATTAAAACTCTTCTATATAGTGCATACTCACTTAGGTTGGTTGGAAGTACCCAAAATGCCCCCACAGCTTAACCCATGGAAAAAATATGAAAAAAATCATAAAATCAGCGTCACATGCTGACACGGGCCGTGTCAGACAACACGGGCACCCGTGTCAGACTTCTGTCATCTTAAAACTTGATTTTTTTCTCCCAGGCCTCCTGACACGGGTGCCCGTGTCAGGTAACACGGCCCGTGTCAGACCATAACTTCAGAATTTGGCTTTGACTTCAACATCAAAGTTGTAGCCCTTTTTGTTAGCGAAATTTTGCCACCGGAACCGCGTCATTCGGAGTTACGAAGCTCTAGTTATGATCAAAATACTACACGACTGTCACGATGAAAAACATGCTGAAAATTTCCAGATCTCACACTTGCTAACACGGGCCGTATCAGCCCCCTGACTTTCATCTCTGTTGAATTTTCTTGGCCACACTTCATCCTAACACGGCCTATTTCAGGTGACACAAGTGGTCATGTCAAGCTTCATGTAGCATGATTTTTCACTTCCTTCGAAACTCCCTTTTTTGTACTTCTTCGCATAGATTTGTCTCGATTTATTCCTTTGAGCCTGCAAACAGTAAAATACACAACCAAAGCATAAAATGTAGAAGAATGAAGTAAAACACTTGACAATATAAAGCAAAGACGACTAAAATCAACGGTAAATAAACGTGTAAAAACCACTGATCAAAACCCTGCCCAAATTTCTAGAGGATTGCATAATCATCCCGAGCATCCTCATACAGGTCTGATACCCTGGTAATATACTGGTGGGTCCCATACACAAAATGGTCTCGCGACCAGAAAAACCTGAACTTCAGCCTCCGAGTGGTAACAGGCTCTCCTATGTCATTAAGGAACGGGCGATCATGCACATCTAAAGTTGGCACCCGGGAAAAGACACTGTTGTTAGAACAAGAATTGTTCTGATCAATAATCTTAGTTTTGATGATAACAATGTATATGAATTTTGCCCAAGATAATGTGGTACTCTAATCCTATGCAATTTCCTTTTCAGGAAATATATAAAGAGTATGCACAAATCAGCGCTAAGAAGCTTTGACTCAGAAGGTTCAGTATGCAACTTCAGCACATGGTCTGGCAAGACATCAGAAGATGGTTAAGCAGAATCAGAACATGGTCTATTAGAAGCATCAGAAGAACTTGAGTTTAGAAGCAGAAGCACTGAAGTCATGGAATCACGCTCAGAAGCATATCAAGATCAGAAGATCAGAAGATGCTCTGCACCAAGTTGTTTGTACTCTGATGATATTCAACGTAGTATTTACAAAGAACAAATCAGAATCAAGTACTAGATGGCAAGCTACGCTGACTGACAAAAGGAACGTTAGAAGCTATTAATTGCAACGTCAGTAGTCACAGCAAACGCAAGGCTCGAGGTAGTTGACAAAAGAGTGAAACATTAAATGCAATGCTGTACGGAATACGCAAAGCATTAAATGCTCCCAACGGTCATCTTCTCAAAACGCCAATAAATATGAAGTTCTGATGAGAAGCAAGGTTACGAATTTTGGACGCACTTTGAACGAATTCTGAACTATCTCTGATACTATCTTGCTGTTCACTTCAAAAGCTATCAAACTTCATCTTCAACCTCACTACATTACTGTTGTAATACTTTAGTGAGTCTAAGCTTAAATCTGTAAGAGAAATATCACAGTTTGTGATTATCGCTTTTAAGAAGCAATTGTAATACTCTTAGAATTTGTTTACATTAAATTGTAAAGGACTAGAGTGATCGGGTTGTGATCAGTATACTCTAGAGAAGTCTTAGAAGGTCTCTAAGCAGTTGTTCCTAGAGTGATCAAGTTGTGATCAGAAGACTCTAGAAGACTTAGAAGTTGTCTAAGTGGAAAACCATTGTAATCTCGTGTGATTAGTGGATTAAA